>NC_084671.1:5895000-6162712 GCF_028389875.1 Rhea pennata | reverse complement strand
TCTTGGAATTGCAATTTCCACCTAAATTTTTACTTTGAATGAAATGCCTCAGTGCAATATTGTTTCAAACCTGCACTTACCTTCCAAATTGCTATTCTCTGCAGTACAAGTACCAAGCCAAGGTTGCCTCGTTTTTTCACAGACAGAGGTCTTAGCAAGTGCCAACGTACTGTGGAGTTGGTTTTCATAAAAACAATTTTCACAGCTGGGCTGTTTATTCAAAGGAAGAAAGGCTTAAAGCAGAGCTGCAGAGGTCAGTCATGCTCTTTTCTGTTGCTTGGGTCAATCGCTAATCCAGACCCTCTCGTTCTGTAAAATGAAGCTTGAAAGCTCTTGGGTGGAGCGATTTTTGAGGCTGCTTGGCTGCTGCCCAGGCTGGCCATGGCTGGAGAAGCCACCCTGGAAAGCCCAGGGAGAGCACGGAGGGGGAAACTCGCACATCTCAGCCCAGGCAGGTCCTCTTAGTTGGCTTGACTTGAGTTGGACCAAATCAGCAAGTAACTTTTATTTGCATATGTAAATTCAGATCCTTTTTAATGTTTAAACTCACAGGGTAAGATCGCATAAATGCTGTCCCACCTTTAATTTGGGGTTCGCCTTCGGTTTCAGCCCTGTAGCTAAGCTGTGGCCTTGCTGCTGCCCCGCAGAGGGAAGGTGCTGCTCTGCGTGTCACGTAAACGTTGAGGGCAGGCTGTAGGTGCGTTCAGCATCGTGGCTGTTTCGACCCTGGCAAGCCGGGGCTCTGCTCAGGGGTTTGGTACCGGCTGTGCCGACGTCCCTTCTCCACCCCCTTGTTCCTGCGCCCACGTCCCTCCGTCCGACGCACCCGTGCAAGGGCCTGGGGCCACGCGCTGAGCGCGGGCAAGGAGCTTCCTTCTGGCAGGAGGAAACCCAGGGAAGAGCACGCGCGTGGAGCCGCGGCCCTAGGACTTCGAACTGCGTTGTGATTTTCAAAGCAGCAGGTCCTGCTGTCAGGAGACTGCTTCTTTTCACTGCAGCAGAGTTTATACAAGCAGAAGAGCATAAGCAGGTTAAGTGGGAACAAAAAGTAATGTTGGCAACGGTAAGAAAACCTTCTCGTGCAAAGACATGAGGTGGCCGTGATTTTAAAATCTAAAACAAGGGGATCCTTAAACTAACAAATCCATATATGGATTTTTTTCCTTTATTTTGCTCAAATAGAAGCCATTAAAACTCTATTTGAATCCAACCCTGAATTTCAGAGCCATGAGCCTTAACATTGATTTATAAATTGCTGCATAGGGATAATATATGACAACACAATGTATTTAAAGAGGTGCTGGGACCATTTTTAGGAGCTACATCATGGTAATGCTAATATCCCTTTTTTCTTGCTACTTAGATCCCCTTAAAAGGTAACTGGCTGTTACACGGGAAATATTCCCTTTAAATTGTGGTGCTTTGTGTTTTATACCCTCGGTAGTATCTCTTTCAAACTGGAGATGACAGAAGCACGAGGCAGCAAAGTGAGGTGTCAATATCCAGAACGAAGCTGGGTAGCAAATATATTGCTCAAAACACCCTGAATTTCTTCCCCCTCTGCTTGCTCCTTGTCACTCTCCTTGTAGCCGCATGCAGGCTCCATTTCTTTTTTTCATGTTGTACTTTTTAAAACAAAGCTCCTTTTCTGTTGTTCGAACTTGCGGCTGCTCAGGATTTATAAATGGTGTTTTTAAATGAGCGAGGAGTCCTGGCGGGTGGCTTGGCTCCCTGTTGCAGTAATAAATCTGGAGAGGCTGAACGCCGCGTGGCGCTCCCGACCGGCTCTGCTGCCCGCGCTGGGTCTGCTCCGCACCGACCCGGAGCCCGCCGGCGGCTGCTTTCGCGCCCGCAGTGCCGAAGGGCCGGGGAAGCGGTGCCGGTGTCTGCAGCGCTGGGTTCCTGCTGGAGGCGAGATACCCTGAGGGATCTCTGATCTGCAGGAGGGGCCAGAAAACCTCTCCACAGAGCACATCGCCTGCACAAGCACCTTGCGAGCAGCAAAATTTGTCACTACAACACTGCAAACTAGGAATAGCTCCAGTCTAATACCGAGGGGAACATCGATTTTGAATCCACATATTAACAGTCCTTCTCCACGTTCCCTCTGCCTCGCTCCTTTTCCTCCAAATCCCATTAGCACAGAGGATTTGGCCTTGCTTTTGCTGGGAGTGCTTCGCCTAGCTCCTCGGTGCCTGCCTGCCTGTTTGCGCCAGCTGCTCACGAGTGCACCCAAGCCCGCGCCGGGCCCTGCCGTCCCCCGGGGACTCTGGGTCTGTCTCCCGTGACCCGGTTTTGCTCGTGCAGTTTGCAGAACCCGCTGCTGCACGAAGGCGAGGCGCTTGCCTCGTGGTGGTCTTCTGCAGGGGCAAAGCAGGGTCCTGCTGCACGCGCCCTGTACGGCCGCGATGGCTGGTGGGGACGTAGCTCCTAAAGCCCAATCCCAGCTGTAGTCGCATTTCCCCTGGTGTCCTGCCTCTCTCCCGGAGGGGTCTTGGAGAGAAAGAGCAAATAAGGTCCTTGGGGAGCTGGGACGGTCGGTCGCGAGCGGGGAGACGCACGTGTCCCCCCCGTGAACCTCGCTTGGAGCCGCGTTGCGGAGGGCCCGCTGCGGGGAGGGGCGGCGTAGGCGGGGGAGCCTCGCACAGGGTCGCAATTTGGGGGGCGCGTGGTCGTCCCTGGCTCCGCTGCTGTCCCGCTCCGTGACGTGCCGCCTCGGCCTCTGCTCCTCCGCCCGCTGACTCCAAGCGCTGCGGGGCAGGAGCCGCCGTTCGCGGTCCTCCGTCTCGTGGCTTGGGCGATGGCGCCTTGGGATGCTCCGGCATCCTCAAGCCGAGGGGGCAGGGAGGGGAGCGAAGTACGGTATGAGCAATTTTGATACGATGTTGTGTGATTCGATTACTGGGAGAGGAGGAAAGGCCGGCAGTGAGCACGGAGCGACGTGCAGAAGCGCTTTGCTAGGGTGCCGAAGGAGGTCGCGCTGTGGAGCGCGACGAGAAGCGAGCAGCTTGCGGGTGCCCCGGCCGTGCGGCGGCTGCGCCGCGCAAGCCCGACAGCTCAGCACAACGAGCCCTTTCGTGTTCTCCCCCGAAAACTTCGGCTTTTCCGTTCCGCTGCCAGCAGGGATTTTTTCTGAGCTGTAATGACGTTATCTGCCAACACGTTGTGACCATAACAGCTCTTAATTGTGGCTGGCTTGAGAGCTGTTCTGTGTTCTTTACGAGACCGTCGACAGTTCAGGCTCTTCTGTAGTTTTCCCCTGTCATTTTTCTGCTAGAATTAATGCAGTTGAGCGCCACCCGACAGGCAGCTTCTTGCAGCGCTTTGCTGATTTTTCAGTTGCCGAAGAACGAGGAGCCGGTTCGAGTCCACGTAGCCGTGCGCGGCAGCGCGAGGGATCCCCCGGTTGCGCCAGCGCTGAGCGGGCTCTCTGCCGCCTGCGGACCGAAGCCTTGGGGAGGAGTCCTCAGAGGCCCGGTGCGTGTCGGCACGTGCGCAGGAGGGGCATACCTGGCGCCATGGGGTCTCTGCCCGGGGGTCTCGGAGCTGTATTGGTCGCTCAGCTGCCCAACTGCTTGTTGCTTCTGCGTGGATGATTTCTGGGGGTTTCTTTCAAGAGCCGTGAGCGCCGGGGTGCAGCCGCGGTGCGGGAGATGAAGGGGATGAAGGTACTGCGTCGCAGCGTATGAACGTTAGCGAGCGTATTTCCACAGTCACAGGTCCAGCAGACCGTGCGCAGCAAGGTCGTGGTCCTTGCTCAGGAGCGGCCCGGGGCCGCTGTTTGACAGGCAGCACGGCTGAGCGGGAAGGGACATTTCCAGTACTCGTTTGCCAGGAAAACGTGGCAAGCGCTGAAGGCCCTTCCCTAACTGATTGTAATGGCAGGAAGAAGGGAAGGGAATTGGTTTCCCATCGTGGCAGTTGTGAAGATACTTGTGAGCAACCAAAAAATGTGTGAGTGCTGCCAAAGCAAGGAGATGATTGTTTAAGGATGCTGTGCTCTGTGAGTAAAACGTTGCTGGATAAACAAAATGAACGACCTTCTCCGTTCTTCTTTTGCAGGGTCGTCATGTTAAAACAGGACAGCTTGCTGCTATTAAGGTTATGGACGTCACCGGGGTAATGTATCCTCCTCCTCCTCCTTCTCCTTCTGAACTTTGAAGTTACTAGATAAGAGGGGAAAGACAACTGCATGCAAAAAGACATGAGGGATTGTGAAAGGCTTGTATTCCTAGGAAGCAAGACCTCCTTCAGTTAATTTGAAATGTGCCATTAAGAGTTAGTGTTTTTAATAAATGTTTGAGTGAAAAATAAATCCGGAGGAATTCTGAGATTAAGTAATTTTATGCTGAAACAATGTAGCATGCAGTTCCAGCAGGGTGGTTGTTTTGAACAGATTAATAAATTCTAAATGAAAGTGTAGCAACCCAGTCGTGTTCATAAAACATTTCAGTTTCATCAGATCTGTGTTTTCCCCTGAAAAGCTTTTATTCACCAGAGCTGTATGCAGGTATGGTTACAAATAACTTCACCATGTAACTTAAATTACACATGTACATCCTATCAATACAAAGGAGGAAATGTGCTTAGTCTCACAGACATAGCTCTTTTAAAACTTGCATCAGATTAAGAAACCAAAGAATTTGCAAGTTAATAAATGAATAAAAGGATTTAGGGGAAATAACGTTTTCACCATTTCCCAGCAGCTGAGAAGAAAAAACAACTAGAATTGCTGTGAAATCTAAACAGATGCATATGGAAAGAGCACATGAAAATGCTTTTTCCTTGAATAAGAGCTTTTAAGACCAATATTATGCCTCCCAAAGTTTCTGCCTGCATAAACAATGCCAGGTTTTGAAGCAAGACTTTTTTTTTTTAATAAAATAACACATTTCAAAAGTTGAAACTTAATCCCAATCTACCACCTTATTTTTGAATTCATGTTTTTATTTAGTTTTCAGGAGTTCAGTATGTACAGAATTGCCTAGGTCTGAAAGCAATCACTTGGTCTCATGAATGTGTTTTGAAATACCATAGATGTTATGTATATCTACAGGTCAAACTATATGGGTTCCTTTTTTGTATTAATAGGGAAAATGATGTGTGGAAATTACCAAGCAGATGTGAGCAAGATTTGTTTCTCTTTTCTTACAAGATCAACAAATGCCATTCATCTAGTTTTCATAAGCAGCAGGCTAGAAAATGGGCAGACCCGCTGAATGTAAATCCATGGCATAAAAGGTGGTGAGGATCCCATGAAAGTCTGAGGGTAGAACAAATTTAAGATGAGAAATCATCTTTGAGACTAAAGAAAGGCTGAATTTGAGTTAAGATTTAGTTCAATGGTTTTAAAATATTGTCATTTCCAAGTGAAGATGTTGGAGAAAAGTAACCCAAGTCTGATCCTGCCCAATAATTGATATCTGCAGCTATGTCTTTAAGTAGGTCTCTGATTTAAACCACTACCTTCCAAAACAGGATTTCAAATATGAATCCTCCTTAATAACTCTACTGTAGCTATCATAGAGGTGAAATGTATTTAATTAAGAAGAGCAGTAATGCTGCTTCCTGCCTCTCTCTGTTGGGCTGATGTGGATGTTCAAAGTTATTAAATCAAATATTTGGCCGGGGATTTACTGTTTGGATATTTAATTATTTTCCTCTCAAGCTGCTTTTAGCTGTATTATTAGCCACTGTTTAATTTTCTTTTAATATGTAGTAAGCAAGTTTTAAAGTCAATCCTCTAAAAGACAAGATCTTAACAGAACTTCTGTTCTGTTCTGCTTCTTCCTACTCTGTTGAATACTCTTATATGGTTTCTTCCCGCTCTCAGGCACCTTCGGTATTGTGTGACTGGAGATACAGCTAAGTGACAGCAATAGCAGTATCAGCGGAAGCGCAGAGATAAGACCACCGAGGCCTAGAAACAGAAGCCAACACCCTGTAGTCACTGATAAAAAAGCTGAAGTGCTCAGAGTGTTGGCCCAAACTTGAGCAGGACTGGCAATGATTACGGTAAAAATGGAGCAGACTCACAGTGTGGTTAGGGTACTGACTGTGTTTTGTAGTCATTATTTCCAAAATTGGGTCTAGAACAACGTTCTAGAACCACCACTAGAATCATTCCAGAAATTCCTTCTTGGGCTGCCTCTAGAGCCAGCCTGGAGTCACCCCCAGAGCTGCCCCTAGAATTGCTCTGGGGCTGACCTCAGAATCACGGAAAGGTTAAGGTTGGAAGGACCTCTGGAAATCATCTAGTCCAACCCCCCTGCTCAAGCAGGTTCACCAATGTCATGTTACCCAGGAAGCCATCTTGGCAAGTTTTTAATATCTCCAAGGATGGAGACTTAAAAACCTCTCTGGCCAGCCCATGCCAGTGCTCAGTCACTGTCACGATAAAGAAGTTTTTCCTTATGTCCAGATGGAACTTACTGTGTTTCTGTTTGTGCCTGTTACCTCGTCTCATCACTGGTCACCACTGAAAAGAGTCTGGCCCCATCCTCTTTACATCCTCCCATCAGATATTTATACACAGTGAGAAGATCCCTCATCTGTCATCTCTTCTCCAGAGGGACCCAGAGGTCCAGTTTTTGGGGCATACCCTCATGATCTGTCCATGCCTCGGAAGCAGGTGAACGCATAGAGCCTGCTGTCATCTGCCATGTGAAATATTCATCTAGCTCACTTGGTGGTTGACCACGAGGTCAGGTTTCTTTGAGAGCTAGATGAACCCACTCCAGTTGCGACAATTATCCTTCATCTCTCTGGGATCCTGATAAACTAAGTGTTGTATTCCCTGATCCTTCAGGAGCATGGAAGTCAAGCCAAGTTGTTTTGACCGGCATAAGGAACAGGGTGAAAAAGATCTCTCAGGATTGTTCACAGGTTTTTCTTAAAAGCTTTACACCCATTCCTCACCCTCTTTGATGTTTATGCCCTCCACATTCTTACTGAAGGTAACATTGGAGCTCAGCCTAGCTAGCTGTTCTGTTTGTTCCTCCAGTCCTTATCTTCAGCATTCTTCCCTGAATTCTCTCTTAAAGATTATGATCATTAAATCACTTTCCATAGGTGTTTGGAAAGAAATCAGTGTTTCTCTCCCTGTGTTGTGTGACATGTGGTCAGGAAATACTGGTCTTTAAAAGAACTGGGCAATGCAGTTTATCTCATCACTGGGGTGTCTTGTCATTCTGGTTTGTAAAACAGAATTCAGGATCAAGTAGATCAGGGAAGCGAGGGTAATGAAGAGGTGAAAAGAGTAACAGTGCTTCTGGTCCCTTTACAATAACGCTAATCAACATCAAGGTGCTAACTACTGTTGCCTGCACCATGATCTGTGCATTTCCAGTGGGCTGGAATTCTGTCAGCTTAAAATAAAATCAGGGCATATTTGATTCCATTGAAAGCAAAATGGTGGTACTTCAAAACGGTTGTCAATGCAGTTCTCCTGCCTAAGCTGCTTCAGCTATTGTGGCTTTGCCACAAACCAAATGGAGAGGGGCTGTGAAAGTGCTAAAGCCTACAGGAACCAATGATCTTGCATCAGGACTGAATTAGTCTAGAAGAGAATATTCTGAATTGGCCAGCTGGGCAGCAGCTCCCTACTCTCCACATGATGTTGTCACCAATTATACACACTGCCGAATGCTGCTTACTTCAGTCTTCCCTAAGACATGCTCAAAGCAAAGACCACGTTAGCCTCATTCATGAGCTTTCCACCTAGCAAGACCAGGAACAAAAAAACATGTGGTGACTGATGTTAGCAAGGGCCTTGGGCTGGCCTCCTGCATTACAGTGTGTCACCCTGTTGGAGAGGGAGCTGAGTTGCAGAAGGCTGATGCAGGGCGTGAAAACCATCCTGTTGGGCCACCAATAGGTGTAGAAGGACATGCAGCACAGCTGATATGTTTCTGGGGTAATGCAAGTGTAGTTAAGCTTCAGAAGAATACAGTACAAATACAAATTATTATGTTGCTCAAAACATGCAATCTGTCTGTGGATCTCCTGTTTGATAATAAATGCCAAAGTCTTTCATATTGGTGCCTCCCTTGGTCTAGAACAGGGCTCCATGCAAGGGCTTATTTCCAGGCCAAACCCAATTTTGCTGCCTGTCCTGCGAATTGGTGCCTTTGGCACCCCCCTCCAGACAGGTGTTTATCATATGCAGGTATATGGCTGCTCAGGAGCTTCTCTGGGCTCTTCACTCCCCTTCGTGCCTGGTGGCTTTAAGCAGTGCCCTGGGATGGCTGGTTATCCCCCAGTGTGAAATGGCTGTGTGTCCTCACTTAAACCTTCTGCTTGCCTGTGGGATCCTGTGTTGGAAGAAGTGTCATGATCTAAATCATTTGGGAACAAACTGGTTTCTGAACTGCCTGGTGATCTTTCCAGTTCAGGGCTCAGAAATGAGATAGGGGATATGGCAAAGCGTGTATTTTCTCTGATCCTGCTGTTCTTAGCTTTTTGCACAAAGGCACATTTTTAACCCATTCATCTCCAGTCCAAACCTCAAGCTCCACGGGCTCCAGTGTGAATTGCACACTTTAAAAAGTGACTGTAAATAAATGGCCCAAGGAAACCTAGTGTGTGGAAGTTAACTAACAGGATGAGGAGAAACCTGAGTGCAAGCAGTGTTGTCTCTTTGTATCACTGATGTTGGCTTTCTTTGCTTTTCCCCTCATCCTAGGATGAAGAGGAGGAGATCAAACAAGAAATTAACATGCTGAAGAAATATTCTCATCACCGAAATATTGCTACATATTATGGTGCTTTTATTAAAAAGAACCCACCGGGAATGGATGATCAGCTCTGGGTAAATTACTTTCTTTTCTATAAAATCACTGAGTTTTGACATACACAGTTTCTCTATGTTGTGCTCTAACTACCACGTGTATCACAAAAAGCCTTTTTTTGTATTTGTCTTTTTTGGCTTTGTGGTTTTGAAAAGGGTATTCCTGCTCTGAAAAGTGCTACTCCATTTAGCCATAAAAGGTTTGCAGACTGGTGATAGAAAACAGTTTTGTTCTGAATGATTATTAGCAGCATCTTTGTTACAATAGTCATTTGAAAATTGTTCTAGCCTATGAAAATAAACAAATGCATCAAAAACAGTTGGAAGAAAAAGGGAGCTTTAGTAGGAAGATAGAGGCTTAAAGACTGGGGATGATTCTAGGCATTCATATTTCCTGCCAGCTTGTAGCATTAATTATTGTTTCATGGGGACAATGCAGAAAAATGAAGAGGAGGGGCCTGGAGAAAGGGAGGCGAAGGGCTCTGGCTGTTCAGCCGTTTCAGAGAGGATCACCCCGGACTGATGAAGGGCTGAGAGCTGCTTTGCCTCCTGGTAAATCCTTGCCTGCCTCATCCTGCTGTTTTCCTTGTCCGCAGAGGATGATGGCTTCTCAGTTATTTATTCAGCATTCCCAGACCTCAGAGGATAGGATTTAAATCTTCCTCTATTCCGGGGGAGAGCCAGAGCACGAGCGTAGGCGAGCCCGCTGCCTCCGGCGCCGGGCTGGTGAGGGCCCTGAGCAGGCACTGCAGCTCGGCGCTCCAGGCTCTGCCTTGCTTCTTACCATGAAATATGAAAAATTAATTAAAGTTAGTGTGCTTTATTCTGAAGTCAGCTGTGCTGACGGATATCTATGGAACAACAGCCTGCAGCTCATGTGAGCGTCTGACCAGTGATTTGAGATACTGCTTTTATTGGGTCAGTGTTGAAGGGAAGGCTCAGGCAGCTTACATTTAGGCTGTAAATAATGCAAAGTTGTCTTAAACGTAACCACCTGGCTGTTGTGCTGTAGTCTGAATAGCATTTATTCCTTCACAGACCTGTAAATTCGGTCACTTCTGAATTATCCGCGCGTGATTTCTCTGGCTTGCCCACTTAGTGCGTCGCAGACGCGTGTGTACCTGCTTGGGTCTGCAGGGATGGGGAGTGGATCCTGCTGCGCCCGCTCAGCCTGGCGGAGCGGGGCGATCACGGCTCCTCAGGCTGGCAGCGCTGCGCGTGCTTCGGTGCCCGGTGAGCCGGAGCCAACAAGCCCTCGGTGCAGCCGCTCGCCGGGTCTCCGGGCCGGGCAGGGCCCGCTGGGACGTGGCACTGTGCTGGCACCTGCGCCGCCCCATCCCACTTTACTGGGATTATTTAGGATTATGCAGGATGCCCCTGACTTGCGTGCTGCAGGTAGTGGCAGTTTAGTGTACTACAGGTATTGGGGCAGAGGAGATGGTGCCAAGCTTTTCTCAGGTGTGCTCCGTGCTATATGCATTTTCCCTTAAGCTCTGAGAAGGCAAGAACATCCTCTTCCTTTTTAAGGAGTCATAAGAAGAAAGCTAATCTTGGCTTCTAAAGTTTTTCAGTATCTGAACGTTGTTAGAGCCTGATTTATCAGGAACAACAAATATCTGCAGTTCAGCTGGAGGGCTGCAAAGAAGAGATGAAGCCTATGCTGTTTCATCCTCTGTGTGCCACCAGCTTGCCCAGCCTCCAAGTATATGTATATAAAAGTATATAAAAAAACAAAGAGCTGTGAATTAGTGTCAGCTTCCAAATTTTTTTCATCCTTTTTAACAGCAGTTCACTGACCTGTACCGCTACGTCTCCACAGAGAGTCTGTAGAATGTTCTTTGCTTTAGTTTTCATATAATGCAGGCTGTATTTTAGCAGCTGCAGAAGGTTTCCGGTGAGATTGCTTCAGTTGTTGCCACTGTGTCAACACGCCAGCACATCAGTGGGCTGTGGGAACCAGAGAGAATTACAGGGGACATTCCTGCATGTCACCTGTGGCAGAAGCGGAGCCAGTGGGGTTCTGTGTGCATTGTTTTGTTATCAAAGATCTTCTATTGAACAAAATTATTGAGAAGAGTTGCAGACTTGGACTCCACAGACTTCTGTTATTTGAGTTTTTTTTTTTTGGTGGGAACTTTAAAAAAAAAGTCATTTGCAGTGGGCCTGGAATTTAGCGAGGAGAAAACTGTCAAGCTGAGAAATGCCTTTTCATCCCGTGAAATTCCATTTGGCTTTAGCTGGTATATAAGCTGTTGTGGGTTTTTTTGTTTTTAAGAAAAAAAAAGGAAAGAAAGAAAAAAGAAAAAATATTTCCCCTTGTTCTGCTGGAGTGCCTGGAGGGAAAAAGAAAAAAAAAACCCAAACCCTACTGACAGTGTGCCAAACCCATGACTACACACAGAAGCCCTTGAAGGAGCTGGGCTCAGCCTGGAGCATGCCGCGGGGCCGGGACCTGTCCACAGCAGCTGCTGCTGCTGGGCTCAGGGGACAAATATGGCAAATAACCTTGAAATAAAACAATTTGGCCATCTCGAGCAGTCCAAACTTCCAAAAAGGAAAGCTCAGTGGAAAACTCTCCCTGAGTTAGGAGAGCCTTAAAATCAGGTCTTCATCATCGTGTGCTGTATCGCTGCAGGTGGCTGAAGGCAGAAGCCCAATGTGATTTTCCTCTGAGAACTGCCCAGCTGTGCGAAGGGAGCAAGTCTTACGTTCCCAGCTGTCCTGCTCGTCTTTGGGCTCCCTGTGGCTGCCTACGAGAGAGGCAGACTAGCTAATCTGAATCTCCTTTCAGACCAAGAAACCCTCTGCTCAATTTTGGGACCCTTCTTACGGGCAGATGAGGAAAGCTGTTGCGAAAGCTGCTTTCCTTCCATTTGACATTGCTGGGGCTGGTTGTGGTACCCTCCTTGGCAGTGGGGAAGATGTGTGCTGGTGTCACCGTGTTATATATCTGTTTTTCCAGGATCTGATTGAATTAGAGCTTGTGCGAACTCTATCAGTCCTGCCGCGCAGATAAAGGGCTGTTTATTTTTCATTGGCCCTTTGTTGAAATAAAACCGTTTCTGATAATGCCCAAGTAATTCTTTTTATCGACATTCAGAAGGCTGATACGGAAATAAAAAACAGAGCTCTTTCAATGGAGATTAAGATCGCTCGGAAGCACGGCAAGCTTCTGACATGAAGTATTGTCATGGCTTGTGCCGCGTGCCGTGGTGATGAACAGGTCTGTCGGTGTTGCTGCTCTCCATTCGGCGGCAGCCGCTGGCCGTGAAAGACGAGCTTATTAAATGAGTGAATTCTCCCAAATTTAGAGAGCCATGCAGAGCATATTTTAGAAGACATATCGCAGCAAACGGAGATGGGTATCACAAATCTGCTACATTAATAAGAAGGAAGTAAAAGTCAGAGGGACAACCTTTGTGGAGCACAGCAAAACTGAAGTAGTCTTATTTCTGTCTGGGCAGAAGCGTTGCTTTCCAACAGCGGTGATAGTGGCCTGTTCTGGATGGTCTGGGTCTGGGCCTGTCCTGGTGTTGGGCGATGGGAACTTCAGGCTGCAAACGAACCGGAATAGCTGATGTCCAGTGAAATTCACATCTTTGGAGCAACTTCTCCAAGCTGAAGCTTTGTTCATTTGACACTCAGTCTTGCCTTGTGGGGAGGACTGGAGTAGTCTGTCCCCTTCCTCCTGCTGAAAGAGGAGGAGGAGGCGGACAGTGCTCCCTTCCCGGGCTGAGCTGCCTTCCTCGAGTGGCACAGGCATGTGGTCTGTACCGTGGGGCTTCAGAGGGTACGTGACCGGCCCCAGCCCGGACAGGGAGGTGGTGCTGGCAGAGCACCCTGCAGAAGGGGCAGAGGCAGGATGGGCTGGACAAGTGGTCTGGAGTGGGGAGGACCCAGCTTATCTACTAACTACTATTTCTTCGAGACCAGTTCATTAAATTCTTCCTAGTATAGGTTCCCAGGCTTAATTTCAGGCTCTGTATTACCCATCATCTCCTCTTTCGCTGTGCTTTCCTCCGTGTACGTGAGCACCTCATTCACTGGATGCAGCCAGGTAACTACCTGAAGGTACTGGGACAGGAGAGGCTCCGGAGGGAGGACTGGGCGGATGCAGGGTATGAACTTTGTTGGCTTGGAGGGAAGGGGGACAGAGGCTGAATGACAGGCAAAACCGGCATGCAGAGGTGGCCCTGCTGGAGCTATGGGGCATAAGTGTGATTTTTTTGTGTCAGGGTGGGTTTACACAGGGATTGGGGGGTGGGACTATTGAGGCTTTTTTATTTGCTTTTTGGAGTTAGGGGATGGGACATTCATACAGAAGCTTGAACATGATGGGGAAGGCGGTGCCATCCCAAAGGATCCCTTCCTGAGCACGTAGGTCTTCCAGTTCTTGCAGGGCTGTTACTGGAAGCTGCAGGGTCTCCTCTTCATTTCCATATGTTAACATACTGTATACATCTGCAGGGTGGTATGGGTGCCACTTTGCTAGATGTTTGTCATCTGTCCTTGCCACCTACAGTGTATTGAAGTGATTAACCAAAAACATCTGCCGTGCATGTACAATGGTATTGGATTTTGCGGCTACATGCAGGATTGGATTTACAGAGCGTTCAGCTGAAGCCGCGGGCTGGTGATGGCCGAGGGCAGAGTGCCGGCAGCAGCGCCAGTCCCCGGGGTGAGAGGTACTTGCCTTCCAGGCAGGAGATAGATTGCTTCCATGGCAACCCCAACAAAAAGTTGGGAGGTAGATGTATAATGAAGGGGAAAAAAATGACTAACCGGCAGCCTTCAAAATACCTGCGCTCGGCAAGCGTCCCCAGGGTCCTGGAGGGCTGCCCACCATGGACACAGCCAGGGATGATGCCTGTGGTGGGTCAGCCTCTTGGCACATCCTCTGCAGGCGGAGGAGCTGGGGGCCATTTCTTAGGAGGAACAAATTCAGCTGATTTAGGAAAAGATGTTAAATCAACTCCAACTGCAGGCAGGGTTGGAGAGAGGGATAATCTGGGTCCAAAGTGCAGGACCTGAGGGGAAAGAGGACGGTCTCAGTGGGTACTGTTCAAAGTGGTGGTGGAAATGCTCGTTTTCAGCATTTTGAACTGCAGAGGCCTATATTAATCACCATGGTGGTGATAGAAGCCCCCAGCAAGTCCTGTGAGGGTGCAATCGCACCACATTCTGGAGAGCAAAAGCGGGGCCAGCAAGGCTCCAAAAGTGACTATTAAAATGGGACAAGTGTTTGTGCAAAGCCATTGAATCCTTTGGCTTGCACCTGAGCAGCTTGGAGCAGGATTGATATTAATCTGCTTATAGCAACTGGAGAATATTTTTGGACAGTTGATGATACCTTGCGTCACAGGAATTAAATCATTAAACATTTGACAGCCGACAGTTTTTGGTTGAGCTGTAATTCTCATTAGTTCCTTCAAGATCCCCAGTCTATCGCCATAACCTGAGATGTGGCAGGGAAGGGGAATGTAAGGGAAAACTTGATAAGAGTCCATCACAAGCAGGCTGGAGGAGAACAGGGCTTCTCGTTTGGACTTTGACCAAGAGGGTAGGGCTTTTAGAAGAAAGGCTTTCTGCTGCTTTGTGGCTGTGTAAGCCGAAGCTATTTAATTTTCATTCCTGTTCAAAGCTATTTCAGTGGGAGCCCTGTATATATTGTAAACACCAGGCTCTCAGTCTCATTTCTCTCCTGTTCCTAAGCCCAAAGCTTTCTGCCTGCTCAGGACTCAGGCTGGAGCTACCTTCAGGGTCCCTAAGTGCTACGAATAGCTTGCCTGGGCTTAAGCTATAAGGAGGTGCCAGCAGAATGCAGCTGGGAAAATTACTTACATATGAAAATCTGCCAGAGTTGTTTGTATGGCAGGCCACTGCCTTCAAAGAAAGGAGACCAGAGGTGCGGCAGCCTCTGTTTGTGAGCCGGGCTGCAGCTGGAGAGGGGCTTTGCAGTGGTGGTGGAGCCTGCGCCCAGCAGGCTGCAGAACCAGAGTGCTGCAGGTAACGCTGCTTTATCTGCAGCCTGTTTCAACTGTAGCATTTGCACAGGCAATTAAAACCTGTGCTTATCTTCTCAGTTCAGCGTGCATAACTGGGATGTTTATTTCTACAGAATATTTTAATCAGTGCTTGATACAGAATCTATCATTCTCTCAGTTTCTGAACCAGGCATTGACTTTTCAGTCGAACCACCATGCATTGGCTCCAGGTGTATTTTCAGTGCCAGGAACCATGATGAGTGAGAGAGGGAGGAAGAGGGCCAGGCTGTGGGGTGAGGTGGGAGGCTTGTATGCCCTTGGTTTAAGCAACTGAATGGCATTTCTTATGGCCTCTGCAAGTAGCGTGTGCGGGTGTCTCTCCATCCCCCTTTACCAGGTGCCATCACTCTCCAGCCAGCCGCTTTTGCTGCAGTGTGGAGGGGTGACACACTTGCACGTAGACAGGGCCGGTCCTGCCTGTTTTCACGGTTGGTGCTGGGTGGTTTCGCCTTAGTCTGGCTGCTTTCGTCACGGCAGCGCCTATTGCTGCTGGAGCTGTTGCACCCATACCCTGCGACTTCTCAGGGCGCAGCAGCCATTCCTCCACGCTGGCTGTTCTCTTTATGTTTAAAGGTGGTGTCTCTGGACATGGGCCAGGCCACAGCAGGGCAGTCAAGGTGGCAGCCCCTGCGAGGGAGCTGGAGAAGAAAGGGCTAGGATGTGACAGGGAGGATGAATTTCCCGTAGCATTTAGCCATGGGAGTTTGGGGATCGTTTTCAGTGACTTAGAAAAGAGAAGTTGAATAAATTGTACTTGAAGTGGGGAGCAGGAAGATGGAAGGATTTGGCTTGAAGGGTTCAGTGAACCTGGGGAGCCCCTCTGCAGCGCCTGGGGTGGATCACCATTACTGGGAGGGTGGTTTTCGCGCCAGAGACGCACGTTTGAGCTTTTCGAGGTGATACATGGTGGGAATGGTGGCCGTTCCCAAACTGAGGAAGGTCATGACCGAGTTGAAAGCAGTGAAACCTCCTTAAACAAAGGTTTCCTGAGAGGCCAGGGCCAGACTCACAGCCACAGCTTGGGAATTTGCCTTACTTATGAAATTTGTGTCACTCTGATATGAAGAGCTAAGTAAATGAACTGTATTTTAAAGTACTTCCTCAATAAATGGCCTTGCAAATTAACTTTCAGAAGATGAGCTAACCTGTATCCAATCTTGATGGTAGTTTTAATTATGTTTAATAAAAATTCAATCTGCATTTTAAGTTTATTGTCTTGCCCCACCAGAGCATCATCCTTTAATAAGACTGGTAATACAAGCGTTTACCGGACAAATCACTGTCCTAGAGATGTAGGACTGATAGTACAACTGAGTCATTTGAAACCTTTCCTAAATGTATTAAGCTCTGTGCTAAAATCAGTTGAAACTTGTGCTCCTTTTTTTTCTATGGAAAGGCTGTTCTGAAACCTCCATTGATTTCCAAATGAAATATATCCATAGGATGTTTATACCCTTTGATATTTTGCCAATATCTACTTTATTGCTTAAATACTTCTTCTCCCTCTCTGGTGCTTACATGTCTGTGCTATTTATAGTGTGCAGTCATATCCCATAGCCATCCATCTGTTGGCCAGTTGAACAAGCCTGTAAGTCCTCTGAGAAGACCAGTTATCTTTTCCCCTGATCATCCTACTGGTCCTCTTTTCCCCTGATCATCGTACTGGTCCTCTTCTGTCCTTGCTCCAGTGTCTTTCCTGGACTCCGCTGCCCAGCATAATGCATAGTATCTTAGATGAGGTTTGACCTCGTTTAATGGTGTGCATCCTTACTGATCCGCAGTGTTTTCTTTCTTTGGAGACTACATTTCATAAATTGTAGTGGGGACACTGCAATGTCCTGCCTGCCAAGGGTCAGAGGAAGCTCTAGAGCTGTGGGGGGTGACAGGCCTCATAGGTGCTGCAGCATGTGCTGTCAGCTCTGCTCTTCGGTGCCGGGGCAGAGGAGCTGGGAGGAGAGCGGAGCAGCTGCTCGAGCAGCAGAGCCCTCTGCACCAGCCTGTGGGGCTGCAGCCGAGTCTGGTTTCAACAGATGGGGCAGGGCCAGCGCACACAGCAGCCAGCATGTCGGCGTGGAAAATCACGCCATCACTTCGTTATTGATCACAACTGATCACCCTTTATTTCCCTACATGTTAAAGAAAGAGTGCCATTGAGATGCAGGGGCTGTGGTATGTAGGTCTGCAAAGCGTTTGCCGGTGGGAGAGACCTGAGAATGTGGTATCCCAATACAATAAACCCAGGTATAGGCCTTCCAGTAGCCCATCAAAGACACCCCTGTTACACCACCCAAAGCACTGATGTGGTAGAAGCACAGTCTGTCACTTCACATTTGTCCAAAAGAAAGAAAATTAAAAAAAAAAGAAGAGGGCCATGGGTTAACTCTATGGCAGCAGGCCCTTCGCTGCCTCTGTCCTCTGTAGCTAGCACTGATGTCAGTGCCTTGCGTCTGGCTGATGCCGTGGAAGTGTGCTGGAGTGGCCGTGGCTGATCCAGATCCTGCTTGTGCTGCTGCCTGGCCGGGATGTAGAGAGCTGCGGTATTTAATGATCACAGAACCACAGCCAAAGGTCAAAAGAAAGTTTCTGGCAGCCAGCTCTGTACTCAGCACAACCTGTACAGCCAACATCACTGAAAAATATCTCATTAGAAAAGCTACATTTTTGGTAGTTTGTGAATTTTAGAAAGAAACTGCAACAACTGCAAGTTTTGCTGGAGAAAAAAATGTGTGTTTTATTCCTTTTATTTAGGAGTAGTTGCTTGGGTCCTTTCCACTTCCATATAAAACTTCTGGAAATGGTATTTTTTTCAAGTCAGGTGTCTGTTAGCCTTCCATTATGGAATGGGATTTGCTGGCAGCCTCATTATCTTTCTGTTGCTCTTTCTCTTAGAGAACTCATGGCAAAGCATATTGGAAATACCTTAGCGTTAGCAACACGTGTGCACTGCTAAGCCTCTCTGGACCCTGCCCAACTGGACCTTGAAGCTGCTGGTGCTGCCACAGAGCTGCTGGTGCTGGATATTTTCCGATAGATGTTATGGGATAGTGCAGGTCTTAAAAAGCTAAGCAGGAAACACTCCCCCTGCGATTCTTTTTCTCTTTCCTTCTTCCAATTATGGATTTCAGATACATCAGCAGGTAGCTGCATTATTCACTTCCTGGTGCAAAATTAACCTTTCATCTGCGATAATCAGGGACAGCGTCTAGGGCTGAGAGAATTGCCAGCACTGTAAAGCTAATCTGGCAAAGTAATGGATGCACTGGGTGCTTCTAATGATGTTTGTTCTGTCTTCTTTTAAGCATCATGATGGTAATATGTGGTATAATCTGCCCTTCCTCTTCCATAGCTCTTTAACTCATAAGAGTGCAGACAGGTACCATGTGTCTGTGCACTTGTCTGACTGCTGCGGGAGAGGACAGACGTATGGCAGTTCTTGACCAAATCCTTGCCTTTTTTCCCAGCCACAAAGATCTACCTTCTTCATAGCCTAGCAAGAGCGTGTGGATGCATTTCCGTGGGTCGGGGACTGAGGAGGGTTGCAGAGGCTGTCTTTTGGGTTGGAAAGCGTTTGTGGGGTAGTTCAGCTCTCCGAGGATCTCCTTACAGTGCTTACTGCAGTGGTATCCCAAATATTTATTTCGCCCGGAACACATGTGCAGATACTGATATCTCCCCTGTGTCAAATCAGCCAAAGGGAAGAAAGACAGGCAAAGCTGCTCTGAAACCAATTGCTCCACTATTCCCCATTCGGGAACCCATTATTGTCTACTTATACTCAGTCCCGTTGGCAGTCTCACGTGCTAGGATGGAAAAGCTGCGGACGCTGCCGCGTTGTTCGTTCCCTTTGCACGGAGCGGGCGTTGGCCGATCACACATTCATTTCTTGGAACTAGGTTCGTGATATAGCAGGGACATGCGAAGAATTTTTCAGCTGTTGCTTTAGGAAGATGAGAGAAACTCAATATCAAAAGTAAGGATAGGGTCATGGTCAAAGTGCTCTTTCAGCCAGATAAGATATATTCTCCTCAAGTATTTTATTTAAACTAAGGGCTTATAGCAGTATTCAGTCTGAGTTTTATGATTGTTTAAATACAATGGTCTTTTTAATCAGCGTGTTTGAGCAATTTGGTTGGGCCTAACCTTCATGCTCTCCTTCCTTATCCTCTTGGCCCTTGCTTTTAATAAAGTGATGTCATTTGCTAGGAAAATGTTAAATACTGTGGAAGCATCATGTGATAAGAAACTTTAAAATTGTGCCTTAAGTATCTGGCAAGGTGAGACTTGTAAAGAAAAGGAACGTCTTTTATCAGACAAACTGGCCTAATTGGAAAATGCAGGTTCACTTCAGGGGGAAAAACATCTCTCTGAGTCATCGAGCAGGTTCGTTGTATGTGCTGAGTGTGTGCTCTCTCCTGAGCAAGCTGATGTCTCCCTGGACGCAGTGAGAATCAGTGATGTTCCTGGGAGGCAGATTCGTGTCCTGTGCTATTTTTGTGTATTTTATTTAACAGTTGTTCAGTGGCAATATCCAGTTTGGGCTTGGGTTAGATCTTTGTATTTTTATATTTACTGTTATGAAACTTTGTAAGTGGTACAAACGGTGGTGCCCAGTCTAATTTGGAACAACCCAAGCAATAGGACTCCAGCTGTCTCCTCGAGAGGTTGCAGCTACGCAACAATCTTCGCCTCAAGACGTGTTTCCGGTCTGAAAAAGCAGTCAAAGACAAAGATTTCCTGGTAGAAAAAGTTGAAAAAATCAAGCTAGTTTTTAAGGTTGTATGCAGAAACTTCCTCATACTTGTAACGTTGCCTTCACTTTTACATGGCTGAAGAATTTCTGTGCAAGAAAGAGTTTCACTTGCACAAATATTGATATTAAAGATCAGTAATAGGTAAGTATAATGTAAAGTATATAACAGTACAGCATACAGAAAATTCTGATTTCCTCTTCTGTTTTCAGTACTAAACTGATTCCTGTTTCCTATTCTGGTTTGTCTGGAGAGCAGCAGGCCTTTCAAGCCTTCCAATATCTTGCAGATTTATCTTTTAACAAAAATTGCGTGGATTTAAAGTTGATATAGATTCAAAATAACGTAACGATCGCTTTGTGTAGCATCGTCACGGCACCGTAGCAACATTGCCAACTTCAGGGTCCTGCCATAGGTTCTGGCAGCCTTGAGGATGCTTTTGGTTTAATTGCAGTGATGGCACTTCTGTTTCCTTTGCCAGCTGGTGATGGAGTTTTGTGGTGCTGGCTCCGTCACCGACCTGATCAAGAACACGAAAGGGAATACTTTGAAGGAGGAGTGGATCGCCTACATCTGCAGAGAGATTTTACGGGTATGTATCCAGACTGAGCTAACTGTCCTGCATCGCCTGACTGTTGGACTCGACACTCAGAGAATGTGTAAAGCCTCTGAGATGGCTCTTGCGGCTTTATGGCTGCTGCATTGCCATAGACTAGAGCTGCTTCAGTGCCCGTGGGCATGAATGATTCATGTACTTGTATGATGCATAATAAATAAGCACTATTTAATGCCCTCTAGCTCCGTTAGTTCCCTGACTTTTAACCCCCTTTCTCCTTCAACAAAAAATATAATTTTCTTTAATATTAATAGGGCAATGTTTTATGCACATTAGAATTAAGTTTTCAATTAACAGAAAGGTGAGAGCTAATAAAGTCTGTGGAAAGAATCTTCATGATGGAAAAATCCCCCATGTTTTCTCAAATCCACATGTCTCTGGCTTTAATGAGGATTCTGCAGCTTTTCTACCCACAAGATAAAGCTTTGACTGGAAGAGCTTAAAATGGGCCAGGCCAGAGCTGCATATACTGGCACCTTCAGCAAAGGCTGGCTTGCATTCTGTGCACGTGAGGTCAGCTTGTGCAGTCGTAATGGTTCCCCTGGTATTAAAATCTATCGCTCCATGAACATCAGCTGTACGGCTGTTTCAGTGTCAGGAAACCACACTTACACAGGTTCTTTTTAAACATATGAACTCGCTGAGCCTGTCTCTTAAAATAGTCCTTGTCGATGAGTGACAAGACGACCGCAGAGCTGCGTCCAAGGCCACCGTCCCCTGCGGCCGCCCCCTGGCCAGCAGACCAACGACCTGTATAGGTGAAAGCCTCTGTAGGGTTTCAGAAGTTGAAGAACCTGTTGTAATTTTGAAACAATACACCTGATCCTGCACTGCTGCAGGATTTGTTGAAATTTAGTGAAATTTTTGCTTTGCCTTCAGTGTGCGAAGGATCAAAGAGCCTCTAACCGGATATAATGTGGGTAAAAATTGAGTGCAGCAGGGCTCCTATACATAGCTTATTTCATGGTGTTATCCCAAGGTAACAAGCATAACATGATTAATAACTATCATCAGCAGTGATACCAAAAATGATCTTCTTCCTAAAATATGAATGCTTAATGTGAAATGTAAACCTAGTAATGCAAAATTATTTTTTAAAGTAATTCTATTTTAAGTAATCTGTGTTTTACTAAGCTGGCAATATAGATAGATGTTACTTAGAAACATTTATTATTTTCCATCTAATAATAAATGAATGAAATAAAAACTTAGGTTGCAAAAAGAAATTAATGAGCCAATAAAAAAAGCACAACAGAAAAGCTAGTTTACCTTTAGCCTCCAAGACAAGATTTTAATTTGAGCGATATCTCTAGTAGGGATATGTGCAAGTTATAATATTTATATTTGCATGGCAGCTTTTTTAATACAAGCTTATTAATGTATTGGAGTCCCATTTATTCGACCAGTATGAAAAGAGAATTGGTTTTTCAGTTTCTGGATGTTGGAAACACAGAAAGGAGACAAAAACATTTTATTATTTCTGCTGCTCAAATAGCTCCCTAAAGGCAAAAATGCAGAGGAAGAAAAAAAATGTCTAGAGATGCTGAGGAATTTGGGTTAATACAGGTTCTCGCTGAACCTGAAAGGTTGGTCTTAATCCCTACAGAATTGACAATTCTTTCCTCTCACCGGAGAGAGCACCCGGTGCTGCACACGTAGCCAGTACGTGGGTGTTTCACTTACTGGGTACGTCCTCCCAGTGCGTAACATAGGACAGTATTTTGAACACATGGTAAACAAAAGTGTTCTCAAGTGCTTAACTGCAACTGTGAGTCTTTCATTTCTGGAGCATAATTGGTTGAGGAGGAATGTTGGAAAATAACATGCTTTGAACTTGGATTCCTCTAACCTTTCTCTAAATTCTCTAGGGTTTGAGTCATCTACACCAGCACAAAGTAATTCATCGAGACATCAAGGGACAGAATGTATTGCTGACGGAAAATGCAGAAGTTAAACTAGGTAAGAGTGGGTTAGAGCTCTTGGAAGTAGCAAGTAGGCTGACTGGAGAGAAGAAACAAAATTGGTAAAGGCTGTGTAAAAGACTTGGGGGATGGGGACGGATGCAAAGAGCTACTGTGCATTTTTCTTTGTGCCAGCCTCAGTAATATGACCTTGAGTGTTGACCAAGTGTCATGCAATAAACTGTCAGTGATTGATGATCAGGTTCTGGTGGCAAAGATGTGCCTGCAGCAGTGTTTTGGACAGAGAGTTTGGGTAGCTCTGCTCTCAGATACGAGTTGCACAGTTGTGACCATTTTTTTCATGCCTCAAGTTGAATATTTGAATATGTGCGCCCTCAGAGTCAAAGCCTGTTCCCCTGCAGCTGTTCAGTGGTGTCTGAAGGACCATAATCCCTTCAATTTAGTCTGATACAGCCCAGATTTGTTTTCTAAGGTTAGTCTGTAGAAGGGAGCTTCCCTTGCAAGAACTGCTCTGGATTTCATACGCAGTGCTAGTCACCCTTTGAAAGACCAGTCATCTACATGAATGTCGTATGGGAGACAGCAGATGAGCACAGATGATGTGCTGTTATCCTCGATTGTCCAGCACCTATGTTACTAAAGCTGTCTTCATGTGTTTTAATTTATGCCGGTGACGAAAGATCCCTTTCACTGGTAAAGTGAGGTGGAAACTTGTGTTACCATGTCTCTCTCTCTTTACAGCAGAATAAAAAGCCAGCTTAACAGATGGCACCACCAACTCCTTTGGCTTTGTACTGGTGAAGATTCCCCTCCAAGGGGAAATTCTCCAGGGCAAATCTCCAACCATTATGTTGTGCAAAGTGAACTCAGTGGACCATAGAGTATTTTCTCATTGATTTGATTTCATCAGTTTTTGCTTCATTTTGCAGCTCTGTGCTTGACATTTCCCTATGGGCCTGTGTCCTTAGCCCTCAGTTCCTTAAGTCTTTTGCATTTATGCCATTTCTCACAAGAATTCAGGTAGAAAAATGAGGCTTCTGCAAATATTTGGCAGGCTTGAATTCAAATGAGAGAACATAGAACAAAAGCTGCTGCTTATTCATGTTTCTAACTCTGTTTCTCATTAGTATGAGGAGCTGTGATTTCTCCTCATTGCCTCCTGGCAAAGAGAAAAAGGCACAAGGTTTCTTACAGAACCTAGAAATCGGATGATCAGATTCATCCTTGATTGACCTCTGTTGGTCTCAGCAGAGATCAAGAAAGAATGTGTCTGGCTCAGAGTTTCTCTCTTGACTGTGCAGAGAAGTTGGTCTGAATTAACTTAATGTTTTACATTCAATAGAAAACTTTTGCTCGTGTTTGTCTCTGACCTTATGATGTCCTGTTGTTTTTTCGATCCATAGTGGACTTTGGTGTCAGTGCCCAGCTGGACAGAACAGTAGGCAGAAGAAATACCTTCATTGGGACTCCTTACTGGATGGCACCTGAGGTCATTGCTTGTGATGAAAATCCTGATGCCACTTACGACTTTAAGGTAAGGACAAGCATATTCATACTCATTTATACATCAGTACAGATGTGATCTTTGCAGAGTCTAAAACATTCTCTAAAATGGTAGTCAAAGAATTGAAGCAGCCAAGAGACTCAGAGGAAAGGTTTTCTCTATGTGTTAATTAACTCATCTGTGCTTGAAACTAGAGTTGTGATCATAAACAGATGAAGAGGGTGCTTGGTATTATCTCATGTTTTGTGTCCCATACTATAAACATGAGCACTCAGGAATTTAGTATATGCTTGCAGCTTTGCAAAATATGTCAAGAGGCAGTGTGTTCTTCTCTTGCTTTCTGGCAGTTAGATTTTGAGATGTGAATTCAGATCCATCGTGAATCTTTGTTGTGCTCTTCATGTTTCAAAAGTTACTGTGAAGGAATCTTTCTCTATGCTGAGAAAGGTGTCAGACCGAGGCTTCCTACCTGCTTTTGCTTTTAATTGCTGAATGTTTAAATACTACAGTCAAACATACTATGTTTGCTGTATTTGTTCTGGAGAAAAGTCAGGTCAGGTTTAAAAAGGGCAAAATCATATCTTTTGGCCTGCAGGCTGGTATTCACACAGAGATCTGAAGGTCGCCACACAAACAGACATTTGGGGGTCTGACCTACTTTTCACACATTTCTGTTGCCTTTTTAAAGTTTATTTTTGGATCAATGGCAGCAAAACATTGCTGCTGATTCATCATGTGGAACTGAGGCCTTTGCCACATACCAGGTCGCTAGGAGGGTCATCTTCCCACCTGCCCGTTCAAGCTACAGTGAGATCTGATGTTTAAAGTGAGGCAAACTTAATGTATTTTATCTGATTCTTCCTTACCGCAAGTTTCTGGACACACATCTGTAGAAGTGTCCCTCGGCTGTGGCACCTTGCTGTTTGAAGTGTCTAGAACTTGAATTTCTAGTTCCATCCCACTAAGGTCCATTCAGCATTTCCAGAAGGCAGAGCAAGACACTAGAGCATAGGTTTTTCAGGGATAAGTTTTCAGGGATAAGTATCTAAAGCTCTTTGTGCCTCTGTTTATGCATGTGCTGAGAGGTCAGTTCACAAAGTAATGTTTAAAAAAGTATTTGGGGGCCTTTCAGTGTAAGGCTAGGTGGATGATTGTTAACAGTAGGACAATAAAATATATTACTGCAACAACACACTATTGTCATATGATTGGGGGTTTAATTACAAGTCTTTCAAAGCATTTTTTAAGAGGTGAAGGATTTTAAAACAAGTAGAAGATGTTTTACTGTTTCAGTTATTTAAGTGTATCGTCCAGCTTTTGAACTGATCATTTTCCTGAGAGCAGCCATCCACTGTGAATTCATGCTTGAGGTTACAGAAACTGTTAATGATGAGGACACGTAGAAATAGTTCAATCTGCAATTATTCAATTCCCTTTGATTAACCAATTAGAACAGGCATTTCCTTAACTCTGCTGGTTACTCTGTTTTATAGCAGGGCTAAAGCCCACACTAGTCACTCTCGTCATGTCTCTGCTGACAGCACTCTCACTCTGGCTGTGCAATGCTGTAATTAATCGCAGCGCTCCTTTATTTTGTGCACCGTTGTTAGACTACCGTTTATTAGACACATCAGAGCAGATTTAACAAATCGGTGGGCTCCTTAACCTGATAGCTGCTCTTGCACTGTGTTGTGTATGCAAGTGAGGCATGTGCAACGTGAGCTGATGAGCTCAACCAGGGGTAGCAGCTCCACGGGGCAAATTTCACTGGCTGCAGTTCACAGTGCAGAGCCAGACTCGCCTCGGCTGGAGCTCCCCCTCTGCAGAACCGCCACGCAGCCGGCCTTGTAGGCAGCGACGTTCAGAGACCCGGCTCCTGCGCCACGAGAGCTGTTGGGAGCAGAGGCTGCGGCGAGGCTGAGCCACGCTGGCGCCTTTTTCCGCTGCCCTCGTGGTCCCTCGCTTGTCAGCTGCTCAGCCTCCCCTCGTCGGCAGTCTGGCTTGGGAAGTCAGCTGATTTTGTAGAGGTTGTAAAAATAAGTAGTTCACTTGCATGTGTGATTGTTTCGCCTTGAAATATTTTCTAGCTTGTTGGTACTAGATAGATCCCATGTTAGTTTTCATGAGCCAGATACACTCTGGAGAGGTTTCTTGCCATTAAGGCAGTCAGCGTTGGGAAGGAGAACATGAAAACCTCCTTTTCAGAGAGGGTGCACATATTATTTTTTGTTCCTTAAAAAAAGAAAAAAAAGGGCTTGTATCTTCATGGGCAACTTTTAACTCTGAGAAATCCCTGAGGTTTTCTCTTTGCAGAATAAGTAGGGCACTTAATATACAGTTGACTGATGAACACATGCTGGGATCAGAATCCCTCTGTTGTCCCCAAGGACCAGCATTCATCACAGGCTGGACGCTTTGGTCTCTGAAGTTGGCATTGACAGTCTTCCTTTGACTGAGGATAAGAAACCAGCCTGATTGCTGCCGACACACTTACTGATGGGTTGCAGAGCTCCTGGTGACGTGGGAGCCACTGGACGTAGCCTGTACCCAGGGTCGCACCCTGCACCTGATGCTCCTGCTTTGAAGCGAGGAAAAAAATGTAAATGACAGTTTTGTTAAAAGGATGCAAATCAGATGCTCTAAGGTTTAGCCAACTGGCTTAAAATAATGAATACAAAAGATGAGAATTACAGGATAAAAGAAAGAAATCCTCACAGGCTTAATCTAGTAGACAAAAAGCCTCTGATCTCACTGTTTTCTTAGCCAGAAAGAAATGCCTGTGTAATCTATGGAAGGATGCAGTAAATACCTCCTCACAAAAATAAACCACTTTTAAAAGAACAAATAGAAACCCCACATTGTGGAGGTCATTTGTTGGTTTTTCCCCCAGACATTCCTCCGCTTTTCTTTAGAGATATCTTGTCAATAAGCTTAGAATCAAAAGGAAAAAAAGAGCTTGCTTCCCTTACCAAGTCAGGACAATTCAAATATATTAGCACAGCTTCTTTTTACTTGGTGGACTGAAAAGCTTTTTTGATTCCAAAAGAAATTTGAATTCCAGATCGGTATAAAACGTGTGCTTCCTGCTAAGTTGTCTGCTTTCTCTAGGAGACCTACGGAGGTGATAATCCTCTCTATATTGCTCTAGTTTAAGATCACTTGGCATCTTGCATATAATACTGGGCACCTTAATATGGAAAGACATACTAGGAATTTGGAAGGAGTTCAGCGGCAGCCAAAAGAGAAGGGGTCATGCACACTGAATAATGTGGAAAGACTGAGATAATTAAGTAGACAACATAAATCCCAGCTGAACAGAAAAAAAGGATGGATATGACTGTCCTGTAAAAAGGCTGTAAATAAGATTTGAGAGAGAATTTTTAGGAAGGGATAAACAGTAGATCTAACAAGGTCTACTTCGGTCAGTGTTCATCAGCAAGCTAACAGGGGGAGGGGGAGCATCTTGAAACTGAAAATGAAATTGTCTTTCTTGGAGGCTGTGTGTGAGAAGGGGCCTCTGGAGATGCCTCCTTCTGGGGTTGGTGCCTCTCACTAGCTCCAGACCTCCACCCCACTGCCCTGTGCTGCAGGAGGTGACAGAAGACCCAGTGCCTTCTTGGAGACTGCTGCTCTGCAAAAAGCCAAGCAAAGAGAGAAACGACGTTTCTTGGAGAGAGGAACAACATTTCTTTGGTTTACCCATTCAATTGTAGGTTTAGAGGCTTGAAACAGTTTGGAAGGTGCAGCTCTTGAAATGGAGAGAAGAAATCTAAAAGAGGGACTTTGTGATGTGACAGAAAGCAGGCTAAAAGGGCCTGCAAGGTAGAGATACCACCAGGAGGGGTGGAAGGTAGAATAGGACCCTTCCACCCTGAGATGTACCTGTTTACAGTGTTTTCTAATTTTTTGGTAATCCAAACTTTAGCCAATCTTTATTTAAGAGACCTCTTCAAAGTGCTCCTATACAACTTCCAGCAAACTGTAGTAGCTACAGTTTGTAGTATCCAGCTTGTTCTGGTTCCCTGTATGACTACAACTTCTGCTCTTGCCTGCTACTGCTCTCTCATCATTGACAGGTTTCACTCTGATGCTGCTGAGTAAGTCCTCTTACTCATCTTTACTCAGGCTGACCAGAACTTCAGTCTTAAGGCTTTTGCACTGAGCTCTCAGAGAAGTGTAACGTTGTGGCCTTGTGAAGAGCCGAGCAGAAGTGTTCAGTCAGATTTGTTGTGTTTCAGGAGAAGGTTTGTGGTGCTTGTAGTGGCTGCTGTGACAAGTGATTTTCCAATGATGAAGGGAGGAAGTTGTCCAAATTGACTCCAGAGAAGCTGATGGATGGACGAGACCTGGGGGTAAAGCTCTCTCCAAGAGACTCTTGCTGGCAGTGCAGTCTTGTCCTCGCAGTCCGCAGCAGAGCAGAGCAAGTGGAATAAGAAAGCTCTTTGCCTGTGTGCTAGCTGACTGCAGGGTGCCCGTTGGCAGCCCCCCAGCCTGAGATGGGTCAGAGACTGCACTTCAGATGAAGGCACCACAATTAGTCTGAGTTCTGTTCTCAATGCATCGGGTACTGAGTTATGAATCATTAGGCAGCCCTATACATGGCGTCCAGAATAATGAATTAGCCACCTTCTGCCAAAAAACAAGATGCAGCAATGCCATTAAGGAAGGTTCTCATTTTCTCTCTGCCAGGCACATACTGTCTCTTCCTCCTCCCGTGTCTGTAAGAACTGAACCATCCTCTGAGATTCATTAATGGATCTGGAGATTTAACCATAGCACATCTGTGATTTCTGTATGGCCTTGTGAGCAGGCATCAGGGTAGAACTCACCAGTGCTTTCTGACAGATAGCTGGTGTATAAATGTTCCTATTCGCAAGTGAGAAAATAGGAGGAAAGGTGATATAGCTATGAAATCAAAGGTTTTCCAAAATATGCTTTCTTGGTGCTCTGATCATTTGGGAGACTAGGATGAAACCTCTGCTGAAAACCATGTGGGCTGAGGAAGGCTTGGGAACAGCGTAATGAAAGTGTGCCTGTTTCTCCTCCCACTGGAGAAACACTGATTTTCTAGCTTCCATTTAATGAGCAGTGCATTATTCAAGAGAGTTCTGAGGTATCTCAACATACTTCATATTTTTAATCTATCCCAGGCAACCTGTTTTCTTTGAAAACTGTATCAAATCCATTTTTATGTCTTCCAGTTTTAAGCAGGGAGCTTGCAGCTATCCATTCACCATCCAAATTGATACTGTGGGCTACATGCGCCCACAGGAGCCTGGACATAGATACTTGGATCCTAAAGGGGAGAATTAAAGCCAAGCCATTGTCCTTGTTCTCAAAGCTGAGCAGGTTGGTCACAGGATATGAAACTTTGAGTCTGAATCTTGCTTCTGACAGAAAGTTCATGAAAGTAGTTTCAGTTTCTGTACAATATGTTGCTTTTCAGCTCCACAGCTTGAGGAGCGGAAGTCCTGATCAGTAAGAGCAAAATTTTATCTCAGTTGCATACATTTCCGAGACAAGGAGTCTCTGCGTCATTTTGCTGGTTGCAGTCTGGGGCAAAAGACCAAGGAGCAAGTGGACTTCCTTCTGACACCAAAAATAAGCACATCTAGATGAACAGCAGGATGCTCTAAGGCCCTCTTGCTTTGGAGGGACCATTTCTCTCCTCATGAAATCCTCTACAATCTCACCTTTTGTGTGCCATTTAACTTTTGATGTCTACTATTGATGCCCCATGGCCTCATATGCTACCTTAGCCCTCAGAGCAGCTGTTTTGTGGGGATGTAACAGTGCAACAACTAGTTCTGTTGACAGGAACAGCCTGTGTTGGACATCCCTGTGGACATTTCTCTTTGATGCACGCACCAGGTTTTAGGGCTGCTGCTGTGCTTTCCCATAGGCTCACTGCCTTCAGACTTGTGCTGCCTCCACAGTGGTTCAACACACGAAGTTTCTCCAGTTGGATCAGGAAAAATGGATGAGTCTTGTTCCTGAAGGAAAGAAGGCACATGTCTTCCTTCCCTGGGTGTCCTTCAGGAAAGGGCAGGGAGGGTGGTGAGGCAGAACCTCTTGTGGCCAAGGTTCAGAAGGCTAGTTTATACACAAAAAGCAGGATCAACCTACTTCACTGAAGGTTGTGATTATTTTTGACCTGTTACATCATTAATGACCTTACACAGGAGACCAGGATAAAGATTTTGTGCCAAACTAGAATAAAAGACACTGAGCCAAGTACTACTACTACTACTACTACTACACTGCTTCATAGCAAAATTTTGCCAATAGCTCTCTATTATCATTAGTAAAAACAACAGCACTCTGCTACACCCAGCCCAGGAACTTGAATCATTTGGGGGCTGGCACCAGACTTCACGGAGGCTTCATTTCCCCTCCTCCCTCTTTCCTGTTTTCCCTATCCATGGAGCAGGATGGGAGGTTGTTACTAGCTCATGCAGGAGTTGAGGATTTGCTCATAAATGACCATGACTAATTTAGATAAAATCTCTGTCAATCAATAAGGGCACGCTGTGACCTTCAGGATGTCTGCCCGCAGGCAATGTCCCCACCGAGGTCAGTGACAGCATTGCGAGAGCAAGGTGGCTGCAGAGCTTGACCATGTGTTGTGGGTGCAACAGATCCACTAAAAATGTTTTGAAGGTTTTGAAATAAACCTCTGAGTAAAAAGCGGGGTTGGGAAGGTAGGAGAAGGGACCAAGGGGAGGGACAGGTATGGGAGAGGCATTTCTCAGTGCAAGAAGGATCATTTCAACGTGGGGGAATTGCTCTGTGCTGGGCGGAGAGAAATGTGCTCAGATGTTCGTGTGAGCCCATTGACACCTGTTGACTTCTGTTTTGCTGCGTGAGTGGAGCCGAGCAGCCGCGTGGTGGCCTGCCCGGCTGTGCTCTGGTGCTGCTGGATGTCAGTGCTCCAGGAGGCCCCAGCATAGCCTGGAGAGGCTGCAGAAGTCACCCAAGCAGAGGTGGGGGGGGGGGACTGCATCACTCTTGCACTTCATATTTTTTTGGTGGCAATGTTTTTTTTCAGACTCAAAAAAAAAAGAAAAGAAAAAAAAAGCAAATGACAACCCAACCCAGCAGAGGGGGGAAAGCCTCCTCCAAAATCCTAACAAATAGGAAGACCATAAGAGAAGAGCTCTGAAGCTGTGAGCATGGGAACTTGCAGAGACAACGGAGAGCAGGCATGCAGGACTGAGCCCCCCGTGCTGGGGAAAGCCGTGCTTTCCTTCCTCCCGCAGGCGACCCGCTGTCGTGATGAGGTGCCGCTGTTCACCTGCTTCCCTCTGCTTTGTTTTACAGAGTGACTTGTGGTCTTTGGGGATAACAGCCATAGAGATGGCAGAAGGCGCTCCCCGTAAGTAGACGTATTGCTCTATTTTACTTAACATTTGAACTGTAATTTGCTGAGATTTGCTCAGCATCAGCCGGCACTTGGTCCTGTATAAGAAACATCATACAAAGGGTTCCCAGACTCCCCAGGTCTGAGGGAAGTTGAGAGGCCCCAGAGGAATGGCATGGAAAAGCTGCCAGATGCTGCCTTAGGTCAGCATGGTCCAGGGAATAGGTGCTGGACAGTGAGTGAAGACACCCAAACCCCATATGACTTCTGGCAAGTCATTTAACCTCTCTGCGACTCAGTTCCCTCAAATAAAATGAAGATAAGATATGGGTGAAAGAATGGAAGCCATTAAAACGCTGCTCCTGAGCAGCAGCATTTCAATGACCTCCCTGTTGACTTAAATATCAGCATGATGGAGGTAGCTGGCACATCAACATAGCTTGTACTGCCATGTTTTTTGAACATTATGATGAGACCTTTCTTATGTGGCAGTAAATATAAGTGAATAAAGCTAAGCGTAGTGGCATATGGTAGAGCTGTAACGTCCCTCCTTCTTCAGCGGTGGGGGCACCAGCTTCCAAACTGGCCCCTGCAGCTGATCCAAAATGATGCTGGGAGCAAATATACTGTTTTGGTGGGAGAAATGAGCTCTCAGCTACGCTCCAGGCCACCTCCAGCCTATGCCAACTGGTTGAAAGCCTTTGTAGAGTAACGTGCATAAAAAAATCCTCCCGTCTTTCAACCTCAGAGAAAACTTGGGTCCTCCCCTGTTGTTCCTGTAGCCTGCCTTTAGGAAATGCATGGGGTCTGGTATGCTTTCTGCTGTGTTTAATGCCTCTTACTGCAACTTTCAGCTCTCTGTGACATGCATCCCATGAGAGCCCTGTTCCTCATCCCCCGCAACCCAGCCCCAAGACTGAAATCAAAGAAGTGGTGAGTCTCTTTCTGTCTTCAACTACTGTAAAACATTTCTGAAGCAACTTGTTTTTGCAGCCCGAGTGTTCTGGGGTTTTTTTTTGTTTACATTTTTACGGCTTCAGGGGCCCATGAAGTGTCCAGCATATGGTGAATGCAAGCGTGGGCCTTGATCTCCTATAGAGAGTCATTTTGATGTACACAAGTCGCACACTGTGGGATAACAAGATTACTAGGTAGGCAGCGAGAGAAATGCTCTCTGACATTGCCATTTCGCAGTGCAGAGTTGGCTTTTCCAGGGTGGTTCACGCAGCCTGAAACCACATGACACTTAGCTTGGCTCCCATTTCTTTCCAGTGAGGTTCCGTTTTCGAGTGGAAACATGTATACATGCCAAAAAAAGAATAGTTTATCTTGAAGGCCCAGGAATGTAGAGATTTGTACTTAGTTTGGGCTTTATTTTAAAATTTTGAAGGAAAAAATACATCACTGTTTTGAAAAAAAAAAAAAAAAAAAAAAAAAGCAGGGTATGCCAATAAAAACCGTTAGGAAAAAGTATTTCTGAAACCCAGCAGATGTTGTTTTGTTACTGTCTGTTCTGTGTTGAAGGAGCAGGAGTCCTTAAAAACACTTGTCTTTGGTTGGTGCTGTTTGCCAGCCCCAGGTTCAGTAGCGATTTTGTCGGGAAAGATCTAACAGATGTTAGAGAGACAATAGTGCTACTTGGTCCCAAGTAGGCTGAGTTCACGGAGTTAAAAAGTACTGCCTGATTGCTTGAAATTTCATTTATAGTCTTTATGAAGAACCAAAAAAGGGAGCAGAGTAATCGGTCGGGATTGGAAATGCTCGGTGCCAAAGCTGCAGGTATTTTGTTGCTGGGAGAAGAGAGAAGTGAGGGGCTTGAAGGCATTTGCATCTGGTGGCTGGTGTTGGGATTTTAGGGTCAGCCCCCTTGAAATCTCCCGGACTTTGAGAATAGACATTTAATTTTGGTGCCCTGATCATCAGCTGGTTTGGTGCAAAACCAATACAAGATGATTCTTTCCCTACTAGCTCTGCAGAGAGAATTAAAAGTGTTCTCTAAATAGGGTCCTTGCACAGCCTTTTTAGGATACCATTGGTCAGATAGCTCAGAAAATAGTTTGGACACTTGTTTTCTGCCAGATCACCAGTTTCCTACTTCATTATGCTGTGTTACAGCACAAAATGGATTGTAAGATGATGGAGTTTATTTTTCATACAACTGTGTTGCTTATTCAGCAAAGATTTTCTCAGCCTCCAGACAGAGGGGAGGCTAGCTGAAAAAAGCGACTTTAGTTGTGAACAGAAACATTTTCCCCATCTCTTCAAGGTAAAAAAGTAGCAGGGGTGAAAGTTCTGGTTTATCCCCTGCTCTAGTAAGTGCTGTAGATATTGTCATCCGTTCTGCACCAGCCACGGTGTTGCTTGACCCTCAGGTGGCTGTCCCAGATTCGCAGGTAGTAAGCCTTGCTTTTCTAGTGAGAAGAATATGATGGTGGGACAGCTCAGCCCCCAGCAGACCTGAGGCCTTTGCTGTTTGAATCTGCACTAGGCCTTGCTTATCTCCCCTTTTTCCAGTGGCCTGCACCTTGACCCTCACTCCGTATCACAGCTGCCCAAAATTCAGGGCATTTGAAATCTGTGTCTCAATTCCAGTTCCACCGAGCTTGAACAAATTGCAACTTTTATGAAATCGCCATGGCGGTTTGCTGACATTTTCTCTTTCTCACATTGCTGACCCCGCTCATATCTTTCCTTGCAGCAGGGGATTGGGTAGCTTATGGGACTTGTAATCGGCTGCAGAGCCTTTCACTGCTGGGCCATCTGTTCAGGTTCAGCCAGGGTCGATAGCAGCTAAAATCCTCTTGGTTATAAACTGGGGCGGTGATACCTGTCCGGGCTGGGTGGTTCTGCCCATCCATCTAGTCACTGCCTCAGGGATGAGGTTTGAACAGAGGGAACAGGGCACTGTGTCCAGGACATGCTCTGCATCTGCGTGGGGGAAAGATGCAAGGTGCAGGTGAGGTGCCACATCTGCTCTGTGAATAAACAGAGATCTGGTCTCCTACAGAGCTGTGAAAAGTGTTCCCAAGGCAGCACAAAGCTGTATCAGTCTTGCAGGCTTTCGTTATAATGTGAATCTGCAAAGGATCCAGCCGGATAGCACATCGAGACAAAGCTTCCAGTCAATACGAGTTCACAAATTTCCTTAAGAACAAGTTTGCCCAATACTACTTTCAGTATTTTCAGTAAAACACCGAACAAACTTGCTGTCTGACTCAGTTCTCCATTTGGGCTGGCCGGAACGGGGCTCAGAGCTCTGCACACCCAAGCCAAGAAGACTCGAGATGTTTCTCCAGACTCTTACAGTAGCTCTCTAGCAGTCAGTGTGCTGTTTTTCACGAGCACAAGTCACAAGAGAAAAGCAAAATGAAAATGATTCAATGTATGCAGCCTTGCAGGTCAGCTCCTCCTTTCTGCATTCTGTTTTCTTCCAGTGGGTCTCAGTCTATTCTTGCTTCTGTGTGCAGCAATTCATACAAGTACCTAAAAGGGGGAAGATCGTCTTTTTCTTTACATGAAAAAAATAGTTAACTCACTCCAACACCTTTGAAGTTAAGTCAGTGAAACCCACTGATAAGCAGTGGGAGCTGTCCCAAATAGAAAAGAGAGAAAAATACTTTTGTTCCTTGCTGAAGCCTTGAACTTGCTTTTAAAATAGTGCCATCTTCCTATGAAATTAAAGATTCTTTGGTATCATTTTCTCTTCCAATTAAAATCAACCAGCAATGAAGCTTGATTTTCATCTTCCTGCAATTCGTAAGTAAAATGTAAAAGGCTGAACTTTAGTGATGTTGTTCCCGTAAACATTTCATAACCCTACCTTATAAAAAATGACAAAACCTCTTTGTTAATGAAATGACATTTGCACTGTGATAGCACTTTTCATCCAAGCAACTGAGAAGGCTTTGCAAACATTTACTTCAGCTTTACAAACCCCCAGAGCTGGAGGAGTGCTGGCGTACGTGTTTGCGTAGGTGGGCAGGCCTGCAGCAAGAGAAGGTTGAGAGACTTGCATAAAGGTGTCACCATGAACCGGAGCCGGGGAGAAACCTCGTGTTTTGTCAGTGCCGCCCCATATGTGGGCTTAACCTGTGCCACTGAACGGGTTTGCTGCTTTGGGGGAGTGCCTGACTGTGCTTGCCCTCATGCAGGGCAGCGTGACGTGGCTCCAGCCTCTGTCACGGCGGTTTCACCTAAGCAAGTTTTGCATGCAGGTGGTAAGAACATGCACACTGCCACTTACTGGGGGGAGGATAACTTCCAAACTCCATGAACTCAACCATATTTGCTGGTGCACTGGACTGCGCAGCCAGAACTGCCGTCTCTCCAGTTCAAATCGACAGAGGAGAGTCATGTTATAGAAGTGGATTTCTGTGGAGTGTCACGTGGATTGGCCTTTCGGGAATACATCGAGACACTGGGAGTTTTTTGAGGCAAGGTGGAAAAGGAAGATTTGTTCATTAATAAAGCTGGAGGGAGGATTTAATTGGATCCAGTGGTGTGTTTTATTTTTGCATCTCAATTTATATGGATTAGCACTTAAAAGATAAATCACTTTTAGTCTGACAGCTTAAAAGTAAAATCCCTGAAAGCTTATTGTTTTACTCCTCAATGCAATTCTGTACTATCTGTTGGCTTCTGACATTAATTTACACTCATTTTCCTATTTGTTAAAGCAGCGTACAGTGTAGTGGCCTGTCAACATCTTTCTTTCTTGCAAATCCCTGTTCTCTTGGGTTTATAATGTGGTGAAATTAGTTACAGGAAAACTTTTGATATGCAAAACTTGAGGCTAACAGAAATTTTGTTTTTCAAAGATTTGGATGAAATTGTTTTTGCAAAGATTTAATTTAACTGTTTGCAAAAAGACCTGCTGGTGAGGACAGAGGGCTGTCATCCACAACTGGGGTCCCGCTTCTGCCCCAGGAATGCCGACAGATTGCAGTTGTTGCATCCATGAATAGGGGAGGCTGGGGCACTTCGCAGGTCCCCTGTGCTGTCAAAGCACTCCTAGAGCAGGGAAGAGGGTGCAGATGGTTTGTAACACCCTGCGGTTTGGTAACTTTAACAAGCCATGTAATACTGGGTAGTTAAGTCAAAAAAGAAGAGAAAAAGACTGGCTTATCCTACATATCTTCAAAAGTTATGTCTCTTGAAACAGCCACCAGGATCCCAAAATATGGAAAACAATCCCTTATGAGACTGCATTTGCATTTGTATGTGTTGTACATCTTGTTGCTATGTGCACTTTCACATGTCAAAGGGAAGGGAAGAGGAACATTGCTTTACATTTTTTTGGCTGCCATTGATGACATTTGGCTTTGGTGGATTCCCTAATGGTATTGAGATTTCTAACTTTCTCCAAGCTCAGCAGAACTGTGTTTTTCACTAATAGCACCTGCAAAGCTAAGACAAGAAGAGGCGTAGATAGGAGTATGCATGGGAAGACTAGGAGAGGGTAAAGTGATTTGGGTCATATGCAGCAATGTGGCTTTGAAACCATCAACAGAGAAGTTGCTTGAATCTTCTTGGAAGGCTGCATCTGAGAAAGAATTGCATAGCAGTCAAGCGTTCTTTTTAAATACCCACAGTTTTGTACCTTCTGATAGGGGAATTGATGCAGTTACCTGTTTTTTCTGTACATTCCTTTTCTGTCTGAGCTAGGTCTAAGAAGTTTCAGTCCTTCATTGAGAGCTGCCTAGTGAAGAACCACAGCCAGAGACCGACGACAGAGCAGCTGATGAAGCATCCCTTCATCCGAGACCAGCCTAACGAAAGGCAGGTTCGCATCCAGCTCAAGGACCACATCGACAGGACTAAGAAGAAGCGGGGCGAGAAAGGTTAGTGGGGAAGCAACATTATGGGCAGTCTCTTATGTTTGTAATTGCTTAGAGACCTCTAACATAGACCAAGGTATAGTTTTGAAAGACGGCAAAGAGTCTGAGGTAGCACTGCAGCATATTTTCTTTGCGATTTTTTTTTTTTTTTTTTTTGCCTGACCTATAGCTTGAATTTTGCCTTTGCCTGATTTCTGTCCCATACAGCAGTCTGTAGCTCAGATGAAGCGACGTTTCAGACTGATTCAAGTATCACCCATCAAAGGGAGCCAGTTGAAGTTCAGTGACTTGGGGACTTTGGGATAATGAGGCTGTGGGGATGCAGCAACTTTGCAGGGCTGGCTGAGAATGTATTTTCAGGATTGGGTTCATTAACTGTTATGGCTAAATGTGTTCTTAAAATGGTTTAGTTAAATAGGCATGCTCCTTTAGTTTGAACAGTCTTGTTTTGGTTTAAGGTCAGGTTATTTTGTTTTAATTGGTCAGGTTTTTGTTTAAATTGATTCAGTACGTAATAAATAGCCATAACAAAGCAACTGGTGTTCAAACAAAGGCTACAGGTAATTATCATTAGAGCTAATCAGCTCTAATTTAATAAGCTTTTAAAATCTTTTTTTGCAATGAAAAGGAGACCTTTTTTGTCCAAATAGTTTTTTCCACATGGCTCACTGAAGCTTTGATTCATTAAAATGGATGTATAAAATACACGTGTGTATATGTACAAGCATATGGAAGCGGGAACATGCTAAGCTAAAGTTTTTCCAGATCACATATTTTATGCCAAGTCGTTTATCTACATGACATTTAGGTTGCACCAGCAATGTGCTATGAGTTGTGCAAATGAACATCTCAGTAAAACCCTTGCCCCAAAGCTATGCCATTGACTAAGAGTAACCTATTAAACTGAATGTTTTCAGTGACCTCTCTAGTCCTTATCTTCCTCTGAAAGGAAAATCAGGTAGCTAAAGGAACTTATTAAAGTATTCTGTTGCTTGTGAACCAAATTTTAATTTGAAAGGTCATTTGTAGAATCCAACAAATTAGTACATTGCTATTTGTCTCCTTATTCATAGCAGTATTAATTTTTCACGCATACCTTCCAGTTCTCTGTAAGATTTCAGTACAATCAAAACAATAAAACTGAATCTTAGTGAAGTATTAAATGTGTTTAGTCTGGCAAATGAAAGTTTTACCCTAGAGATGAAGAGTAATTGGATAAATGCAAACCTCTCTTTTTCTATCATTCCCTTCATCCGATAAAGATTATATCCCAATAGAAATCACAGTATGTATCACAATGTAGTAATTAAGCTTTTATGTAGATATCTTCATTACGGGGAAAATATCGTATGGATTAGTGCAGGAATGGTGGAAGGGCATATGTTCAGGGGCAGAGAAGTTCACGCCTTCGGAACAGTTAAATCCCACCATCCAAAGCCGGTGGCTTCAGAAACTTGCGTGCTTTGCCTGTAAGAATATCTCTGCAGACGGGGCCACTTGTTGTGTTTGGTGCCTTGCTATAACTTCTGTTTGACAGAGGATATTGGCACCTTCCGTCTCTCCACCAAGCCCCACTGGGTCTGGAAGCCGTCCCCTACCGCGCTGGCGCTGGCAGGCTGTGCTCCAGCTGGGACCACGGTCCTCCACGAGCCCACTGAGCAAGCAGCAAGCCGGCGCCCTGGGGAGACTGTGGAGCACTTCCTCCGCTTCGTAGCCTCCCGTAGAACCAGCAAATGGAGAGACAAAAGCTTGAAAATAATACTGACTGTTAGTTATAATGCAGGGAAGAAAAAGGTTTACTGACTGTTCTTTATAACGCAGGGGGAAAAAAAGGTTGTCAGTTCTCCCTTCAGAGCGCTTGTGTTTTCAACCATCAGGAAAACCAATGAGTCCAGTAAAGGGCACTGATAAGCAATTATGTTCCTAGATGAGACAGAGTACGAGTACAGTGGAAGTGAGGAGGAGGAGGAGGAGAATGACTCTGGAGAGCCCAGGTAAAAATCAGCATTTCATTTCTGCCCTTACATCTCTTTAACTCTGTATGAAATTGGCTTGGATTATAGGCTCATATGAACTAGAAATGGAAAAAGAACAATTTGATCATCAAGCTCACCCCAGGAGAGAACAAGATATTTCCCCTCTGTTCGATGGTGAATAGTATTAAGTTGATGCCACAGATCGCCTTTACCAAGTGATTGGAAGGAAGCAATACCCCATTTTCTGTGGGATTTGCAATGCAGCCTGTTCATGTCCCAGGAACACAATGGTTCCTGTGTTATACCATGTTCTCTACACCATGTTCTCTGGTGGACAGCTCTGCTTTGTGGTTTTGAAGCTGCAGTGACCTCTCAGGTGATGTTTTAAGATAAGAGCAGAATGGCTTGGCCGGTGACACAGGATAACTGTGGGATACAGATTTACTGTGGGATGGGAAGACCGAAGCCATCTCCCACCTGCACCAGCCTTTCCTGTTGTGCCACCCATGGTGGGCGTAAGGCCTGACCCATTTAAGCCAGCCGCTTACCAGCTTGTTAGAAGTTGATAAACATTTGCTGCTACTCGTGTGGATCTAGCCTCTAAAAAGGTTCCTGTAGCACCCCCCCCCCTTTTTTTTTTTAAGATTGTGCATGCAAAATAAACTGCTTGTGCAGATCAACTTGCAGGATATCAAACTGCTTGTTCAGAGCAAACCGATCGGCTTTTGTGTGCAAAAGCTTTCATTCATGCACAGATAGCGTGCTCATGTGAGTTTGCTGTGAGCAGCTGCACATATGAGTACTTAGTGTGGGAAAAACGCAAGCTGAAATTCAAGAAGATTCTTGAAAATGTGGTTCTTTATTTCCAAGGGTAGCTCTGTATCTTCATGTAACTTTTCATCGTGAAACCTTTCCAATTGCCGCTGCAAGCATAATAGGGTTTAAACTTTCTTTCTTTGATGACATTTTTAAGAGTCATTGTAATTAGTATCAGGTTATTCCATTATTTCACTGAGATAATGTAGTATTTTAAAGCTGGCAATGATTCATGCTAAATGTGCTTTGTGAACAGCTAAATATAGTGTGTGCCACTGCAACATAAGAGACTTTGCTTAGAAACTTACTGTAAAGGAAATCTTTAGCGAAGAAATGCCTGGTGAAGCTGTGAAGAGCAGGAGAGTTCTCTGCATTCCCAGCTCACAAGCCAAGCCTTATGTCCAAGCAAGATTAACAGCAAAGGATTTGGGGATTTCTTTGGGATTTCTCCTTTAAAAAAGAGGAAAGGGGGAAGAGGTGATGTGCAATTCACTTTGCACCTGGCAGTGGTTGATCTGTCCTGCCCAGACACTTTGGTTCCCTCCTTGCCTCCTTCCACTGCTGCCCCAGCACTTTCCGTTATTCAAATGTGGTTATGGGGAGGGACATGGCCAGCAGGGAGAGGGGGACAAAACAGAAAAACATGCAGAATTTCTCTTAAACAGAGGCTTAAAGATGTGTGTGGGAACTTCTCTGATGCTTCTCTCCCTTGAAGCTCCATCTTGAACCTGCCCGGAGAGTCGACGCTGCGACGGGATTTCCTGAGGCTGCAGCTGGCGAACAAGGAGCGCTCGGAGGCCCTGCGACGGCAGCAGCTGGAGCAGCAGCAGCGCGAGAACGAGGAGCACAAGCGGCAGTTGCTGGCAGAGCGGCAGAAGAGGATCGAGGAGCAGAAGGAGCAGAGGCGAAGGCTGGAGGAGGTAAGGACTGGAGTTGAGCAATGGGCTGCTAGAGGTTGTTCGTAGGACGAATAGGGGGTTTTCTGGTAACAGTTCCTGAGGAACTGTTCTCATCTGGCTTTGAAAAGATGATGTCCTAACCTGTCTGGGAGGAACGTTGGTAAACCAGAATGCTGTGTTACACTGAATAAAAAGCTCTGTTGGTCTGTTAGGTATACAGACCTCCAGCCATTCTCCTCACCATGATATGTAACTGTTGCCAGCTCTTCTGAAGTTAGTAGGGTTTACTCACTGTAAATGAACCCTTTAAATAGCAAACTTTAAAGGGTGACTGGAGCTATTGAGCAGAGTTACTCCAGTATTGATGCTGTAGTTGTATTCCATCTGCTTTGTTCTAAAATGCGGGTGAGTAAGACACTTAGCAGGCCAGGGATCTACCAAGCTAATTGTCCATATTTGTTGCTGTGGCCTATGACGTTTGAGAAGAGACTGAAGAGCCTCCATTTACCCTTTACCAAGTTCCATGTACCACTTATGTCCCCTTTAATCCCTATTTTCAATTTCAGTCCTTTCAGTCCTTGCCAATTACAACAGTTTCTCTTAGGGGGAGGTGCAGATTTCTGCATGACTTGTGCAATGATCCATATGTGCCCCAAAGCATAAGATTTCATTACCCCTGTCTTAACATACCAGCTACAAATACTATCGGTCATAAAATTATCCACCCCATTTAAAATCCAGCTGCAGTGTTTGACTGGGTGGCTTTGGGTGTCAGTGTGTTGCCCAGCCTGGCTGCGTACTCTGGATGAAGCACTCGCTTTTGTTTTAGCTTCAAAGATTTTGCATTACAGAAGTTCACAAAAGAGTGAGAGGGTTTCCCCTGGCCTTAGGTTTCTGATGTGGTTTTGGACAAAAAAAAAAAAAAAAAAAAACCATTGACTCACACTGAAGTCATCCCAAGAGTCTGGCTGAAGGGTTCATACATTAAGTGTAATTAAATTAAAAGCTTTCTGAAGAGGTCACCGATATGTCTGGAAGAAGACTTGCTGTAAATGGATTATTAGAGCACACCCCCCCATAATTCAAACGAACCAGAGAGCCCATTGTATTTAACCTCGCTCTCCATACGCTTACTGGGTTTCTACGCAGTGGATGATACCCCCCAGGCCAGGAGCTCAGACATGGCAGAGTTGCAGGCAGCTGACTGTGTGCCGCGTAGGAGACGCGTGTGACTGTTCTTTGAGGTGGTTCTGGTAACCCCCTGCGGGGCTAAAACCAACACAGGGCACATCACAGGCCAAGCATTTTTCAGTCTGGTAAACATGTAGGTCTGTGATGTTGTCAGAGTGCAGAGCATTCTGCACGCAGTAAATTGTAGGTCAGGCTTTTCTTTTTCTCTGTGCCGTTCACAGAGTCGGAGAGCTGCTCTGAGCGAGGACGAGGTTTGCACATGCACGCGTCCAGAAATCCCTTGCACCGGTGAATGTTTATCTAAGGACTATCGTTAGGAAGTCGGGCTCTTCCATTGTAAGCGTATGCTTGCTGCGAGCAGTACAGAAATGGAACAAGAGCCGAATAAAAGCAGACACCAGATTAGTTGAAATCCTGTAATGAATACAATACTTACCAGTGTATTAATATGTTATAGAAGAAAATTGTTCGCTCTTTGCTGCTTCCCAAGCAGGTTTTGAATGTAGGGCTGTAATCCTCCTGCTAAGCCAGGCGAGCTTTGCCCCGAGCGAAGGAGGTGCCGCTCGCAGGGCGGGCTCTGCGGCTCCAGCGAGCTCAGCTGTTTTCCCCTTCTTTTCCCCTCAACGTTAGAAGCTAATGCCCCCCTATCCAATACTTAAAAACAATGCCTCTTTTTCCAATAACTGTAACGGTCCCCACAGGCTCTTCACTCACTACTCCGAGCTGCCTTAAAATTTTTGGATCTAAAATGAAAGGGAAAATGAAAAGGAAATATATTCTGGAGCAAGCAGGCGATGAGAGGAAAGACCCTTTCACTCTCCTCTCATGTCAGAGAACTGAGGAGGAGACTTGCACTGCGAGCAGAGCGCCTGGCTGCTCCTGCAGCCTCCCCTCTGAGGCCGCTCATGTCCGAGGCAGGAGCTGGCCCTCACTGCCAGCATCTCCTACAAATTGGTCATCGCCCCAGCAGCCCTCATCAGGAAGCTGGTGGCTTGCTCAAGGTGCTGAATAAGGGTGCAGTAGTGAGCAAGCCTTGCTGTTGGTATTTTACAGAGCAGTTTATCAGTTTATTGTGGCTCCTGCATTTCTCTGGGTTATGTTTTTGAACTGTGGATGCAATGGGCACAACCCCAGCATCCTGGGGTTTGGCAGGTCAAGGGGAGCACTAGGCATGCACTACGGTGGGTTTCAGGTGCTTCTGCGTTTCCTGCTTTCTCTGAAAGAGCCCCTTGGAGTTGCCCTCGGACATACTTAGCTGCCCATCTATTCAGGTATTCTGCCTGGGTAGAGGTTTAGCCTCACCCCACCTCTAACCACATGGTAAAATGAGCTCCTCTCCCTGCTGGATACCATTTGTGTGGAAAACAAGAAATGTAGCTGAGTTGCTATGGTGAGGATTAAAGCAAAAGTGTTCAAAGAGGTGTGAACCTCCCGGTATAAGCAGACGCTGTGAGCAGTGGCATGGTTAGGCGCGATGGTTCCCAGGACAGGTGGTCCCAGCGTTGCCTACTACAAGGTTATGTGTACCTGCTCTTGGCTGCTGTAGGGAAACAGAGAGAGGAGAGGCAGAGATTAGCAAACACAAAGTTGCAACTGCTACTACGGAGAGTGGGATAGAGAAGCCAAGCACACAGCTTTGGACATTTTCTGCCTGAATTTTATGCTCCTAGAGGAGTCTCAGCATCAGCCCCAGGGAATGATGCTGCCTCTTTGAGGAGAAATGAGCAGTGGTGTGTATTGCCCTGGACTGCCCCCCTAAATCTGGCACAGATAACCAGCAGTGGATACACAGTTCAGTCTTCATATGCTTTCCAGATATTTCGAGGCAGCAAGAATCTGATGGGCAGACCAGAAGCTACCAAACAATTAGCTGTTACAAGTGTACCAAGTTCAATATCGCCGTCAGTTCCCAGAGACACCCCGCGCACTCAGGCGGTTTCTACTGCGGCACTTTGCTCCAGAAAGTGGTACTGGTCCAGCTCTCGTACCCATCACAGCAGCACTCAAACACATCAGCAGCAGCTGCGACATTTCCTTCTGGCCTGACTGTATCTTTTCGTATACGAACTTTGGTTGACTCTTGGTTCTGGATTTATTCTGGTTAGTGGGAAGTGAATTTGCTCCATGCTGCTTTACAGTCTGACTAAGAGGACTGGTCACAGTCACTGCAAATAACTCTCACAGACAGCACTGTATCAATAGATCACTGGGAGGAGAGACCAGGAGAAGATGCAGATCACTGTATTTTCAAAAAAAATCTGACCTTTAAAACCCAGTGGAGCATCCGGGACAAATAAACACTTGGAGCTCATGGCTTTTGGGGTTCCTCAGTCAGCCACTTTAGTACTGCCAGACATGTCACCGTGTTTATAGCAAGAGCTGTGACTCACAGCAAACTGCCATGGATATGGCCAGGCTGACTGAATGAATCAGAGAGACCCAAGCGCAGTACCAGAAGGATTGACTTAGGAGGATGCGAAGCTCAAAAATGCCTGGAGTTAATTTATATTGGAAATTGTAAAAGAATTGGAGAAAGGCCAGTGAATAAGGTAATTAGTCCATTCCTCTGTCAGTGCAGAACTTCAGTAAATGTACTTTTGTTTTGTCCGGTCTTGTTTTTAAATACTGCCAGAGAGAGAACTTCTGCCGTTTTTATTTTCCTACCTAATTGTAATCAAGGAAGTCTGTTTTTCCTGTTATCTTGATGTTCCTAAGCCAGGATTTCTGAACCTTTCACAAAATACATCTCATTTTAGGGCCTTTCAGCAAAAATCCAATATCTCATGATGTTGCTGCAGGAATAACATCAAATATATGCATAAAAAAGCAAAGGGTGTCTCCTTGTCTGGATGTCTGCTGGTGCTGCCTTGGTGCACTTCATACTGCCCCTGAAAACTGCGGCCATCCTTGGCAGGTCTCCTTGGATCTATCATGTACTTATATCTCCTTTTTCAACAACTGACCAATTTCCTAAGACTGATTTTTTTTTCTGAGCAGCCTAAGAGATTTAGATTTGCAGCTGTCATTAATTTCAGCAGAAATAAAAATCCCCAAGCTAGCTCTGGGGCTTCCCTCAGATCTTGTCTGAGTCATTCTGGCACTGAAGGTGTTGTAGCTTGAATGCAGTAGTGACTATGCCAGAGCAGAATAACAAGGCTTCAGCATTCCTTCAGCCTTGTTTGCCTATTTTTCCTAGCAGTGAGGGGCAGATATTTGGGAGCTGAAGCCTGTGGGCACGGCTGTGCATGCCAGCAGGCAGTGGGAGAGTGAGCAGGGGCTTCAAGGAGTAGGAAAGAGCTGTACAAACATACTACAGTGAGTGCTGGACATGGTCCTTCTCTAACAATTATGCACCAAAGTAGCATTTGAATGCATGATTTGGAATTTTAGGTTTGGTGTGATTGAATACACATGTTTTATTATGATCTTAGGACAAAACCTCTGGAAGTTTATGGTGTTTGCTTATATCTGAGTAAAAGAAATTGCTAACTGTATACTGGATTTGTGAAAGGGTTGGGTTGACACCTCAAGCCGGCTGTAGCCTTTTGACTCGGGAGGTAAGGTGATGCCCGGGGACATGGGAGCAGTGTAACTGCACTGGCAGGGCTCCATGGGACCGTGGGAAAGCCAGAGATCGCAGGTGCTCCCTGACTGTTCACTTCTGTAGGCTGAAGGCAGCAGAGAGTTACCTTCAGAAACCTGTATTGGTGCAGATTTTGGTACCTTGTTCTGAAAGGAAAGCAAGAAGGCCCGAAGGCAAAAGGGAGCTCCATGGTGAGGCTTTGGGGGAACAGAGCTGTGGCTTTGTTGTCCCTAGTGCAGAAAGTCCGTTGTATGAATTCAAGATGAGTACTAGAAATAACTGCAGAAAAATAAAAAGTAAAGAACTAAAAAGTATCAGTAGATCAAATAGCACTAAGCAAATATTCATGTTATGCAGCATATCATTCCCTAATAATCCCTCCATCTGCTCCTGGCACAGAATGAACCTTGCTGACTGAGTTTTTCAGTAAAACTCTGCCTGAACAGTAGGAGTAACACACCTCGCTCTCAGGAGCATTAGAGATACTGCAAGATAGATATCTGTGCAGACCCCTTGGCAGAAGTGGGCAGATAGTCAGGGGGGATTTTACGTAACAACATTTTTATGTCATGTTGTGGATTTTTTCCTTTCTAGGCAGAAAACAAAGGTCAGATCTTTAGAGAGAACATACAACACAAATGTAAGCATCAAAGCATCTTGCTCTTTACATGTCCAGTTTCCTTCAGTGCAGTTACAGGAGCTGGATGTTTAGTGAATAAAAAAAAAATAGCTGCAATTCCATTAGATGTTAACGAGCTAAAGCAAAAGATCATCTAGTGGAAGCTCTTTTAAAACAGTGCATAAAATTTCCAGTAATTAACCCCACATCAACTTACACCAGCAGAAATTATGGTTGTTGTATTCCCTGCATAAGCAGGTATCGTCTAGGCTGTAGGAACATTTGCATTAGCGTGGCAGCCTCCTCGCAGTAATGTGGATCGTGGCGGTACTGCAGTGATCCTGGCAGTAGTCCCCTCCCCATGTACGATGCATTACAGCAGGTCCTATAGCAGATGCTTGCATCTCTCCCATTTTGGTTTGTTTATAAAGCTTGCAGGGCTCACAGCTTTTGATGCATGAGCCTTTTCCTGCATGGAGTCTTACTCTGTCCCTTCATGATGATCCCAAATAAAAGTTTCCACAACAGGTCACAACTTATAGGATTCCCATCTGCTATGACAGGAAGTTCTGACCCAATTTTTCTACTAGTAGGAAACACTTCTCCGTGCTCCAGTGCCTGGTGCGTCAGAAAAGATGATGTTCCAGGCATACTCACTCTTTCCCTGGTGGCTGAGATAAACGAGCCTGTCACAAAAACGCAAGCACCTAGAATATTTGTTTTCATTTGTTACTTGGAGTTCCGCATCTACTGCTTTGCTGGCCCTTGCTTGCATTTGGGAGCAGGAGCCAAGATTTCCAAGAGCTGCTTCTTGTGGATGTTACTGCCTCTCAGCACCTGCCAGTGGAGGCTCTAACCTTGCACAGCTCTGTGATTCCTCTTACTCCTAAATGTGTCCAATACAGCAAAGTGAACTTGCTCCTTTGAAGTCCTTGTTTCATGCCAGAACTCCAAGGGCCTTCCCACTGGAGACTTTGCCTTCATATGTCTTCCCTCATCAATATTTAAAACCTGTCATTTCTAGTGCAGCACAAATAAGATCCCATTCTAGCTTACAAGGAGCTACATATAGCTTTACCTGCAGAGTTATATAAACGCAGTCCTAATTAATTGGTGCTCTTGCCTTGCATGAATAATAGATTTGGAGAACGTAAAAACATACGGTAGATCCAGGCTTAGAGAAGCCTGGGAAGTGTGCCCTCACAGTGGAAGGGGAAAAGCGGGCAGGAAACAGAGAGAAAGGGAGGTGAATGAAGAGAGATACCTGAATCTTTCCCTTCATTTTTCAGCTGCATCTTAATGATTTTAATCCCTGCTTAAAACTAGGTGCTTTATCATCTCAGTAGTGCAGCTCAGCGCATGCAGTGCAGAGGGGGAGGGCACCAGGGAGAGCAGAGGCGGATGAGAAATCAGTGCAGTGCCCCGGAGGCTGTGTGCCCTCCTTCGTAGTGCCGGGTCCTCTCCAGATGTTTGCCAGCTGCAGAGGCAGGGCAGCCTGTGGACGGCAGCTGGGCGCATCGGGAGGGGGGGAATGCACGGATTCCTGGTAGCTCTGCAGAGACAGCCTTTAGGTTGTTTAACTGGAGTTGCTTATAATGTGACCATGACAGATGACTTGCTTAGAGCATGACGTGACAAAAGCACTATAGCGCTGTCAGGAAGGCACAAATCAGCTCTGTGTTCGTGGCCTAGGTAAACCAAAGAGCCAGGGTACTGAGGTCCTTTACATATCCAGAAGAGCAGCTGGCTCTGCTCTGAAAGAAAACTGTACCCAGCGGACTCCCAGTTCATGGATTTAAGTAGGTATGGAGGAGGCTAGTGGTTAGATGTGCGCTTTTCATGGAAAGACCAGAAATGGGGCAGGCTCCTCAGGGCTGCTCCGGGGTGTGCTTGCCTGGAAGGATGGAAGGGCGCAGCTGCCTCCCTGGAAAAAATGGAGAGGCTTTTTTGTTCTTCCTTGCGTGAATTGGCTTTGTTTGTTTGCTAGATTGGAAATAAAGACCAATCAGGTAATTTTTATCCGGGCAATAGCTGTGGCATTCAGGGCCACGGCTCCGGCCCGCCAAGCACAGCCTACGCAAGCGTTGTGTGTTTTGCTGTGTAGCATGCCGTTTTACAAAAAGCATAAAAAACCAACCTACTCCCCCAAAAAACCTGTGTGATATGCACGACGAGTGGAAATTACAGTCAATGTGTATTCAGCCAGTTAGTCAAAAGCTACGTGCTCCTCGGGGCTCAGTATTCCCTGAGGCCCATGTGTATTATCTGAGCGCATGGAAACGGTGACCTTCATCGACAGTTTTCATCCAAGGAGGTCAAGGGAGTGCTCGTGAACTTAGGAAATTCCATGTATTATTGTTAATGCTGCAGAGCAGCCATATCCCAGTGGCATATCCTGTGTAAGTCCTAGTATAGAGTTCAAAATAAAAATACCCGTATGTTACTGCCGCGCTCAGAAAGGACACGCATACACCGCGAGTAACACATGCGTCTTGAGCTTATGGGGGCAGCACGACTGAATGTGCATGGCGTGGGACACACCAGAGTCTGTAGGTAGCAGTTTGTTTCAGGTTTAATGTAATTTTCCTTCCCTAAGCAGAGTTAAACAGCAGTGATAAATATGGCTATAGATGGCACTAAAGCTATGTTAGCTCTCTAACATTAAGCTAGAGAAAATCATCAATGTCTCTGAGCAAGATATCTATGGGCATTACCTTCGCATGGGAAGGTATGAGTAAGGCAGACAGTGACCCTATCATATACTCTGATGTGGAGATGTCCTTAAAAATTATTTTAAATATGTAATCTCTCTCTCATATATATATGTATACACACACATATATGTATATATGTGTGTCTATATACATATACACATATGTTTTTTATATATATCTATCTCAAATCTATATAAACTGTGCAGGTTTACTGCACAGCAAGAATTTAAAACACATGAATTTTTGTCTTCAGATAGCTCAACCAGCTTCTTGGGCAGAGCCACTGTAGTCAGCTACATATTCGAGACCTACGTACAGTTTAGCTAACATACTGCGTTTCAGATCCCTCTAGTGCCTGCCTCGCCATTGCAGTCTGCTCAGTCACTCTGTATCTGCAGTGGCAAAAATGTCTGGTTGAAAAAAAAAAAAAAAAAGAAGAAGAAGAAAGGACCTAATCTTCTATGCTTCAGCGCGTTACCTCCCCATTACTGCTGCATGCCTGCTCGGTGCGGTAACAGATGAAGGTACCGCAGGCCTCAGCATCCCTAGCAGCCAACGTTTGCGTTGAGTGCCCTCTGCTGATCGGCCAGCCGCACGCCGAGGGGCCGATCCGTCCCGCATCAGGTGCGATTGCGGTGAACAGGTTGCCTGGGAGGTTGTCATCTCAGCGGTCTCTGGCAGTCGGATAGGTCGTGCTCCTCCGTCCCCTAGACCCCGTCCTAGACCTGAGGCTGCCTCGTGTTTTTGCTTACTGCCGCTCTAGTGCAGAGGAGCCTGCTGCCCCTTAGGTGTCACAGCTAGAGTATTGCACGTAGTTTAGGCCTAACCCCCTGCTCATGCGGACAGGAAAGCAGAGCAATTGGGGCAGTTTGGAGAGTTTCACTGGGTTAAAACCAGGGTGAGAGTCTCCAGGCCTGCTGGAGAAGTCTGCTCGCAGCAGATACTTCCCTTTTGTACTAGGCTTATGCCTGTAGTGAGCTCTTCACCGCTCTGCATTTGGGGAAGGGACAGCCACCATTTTAGGACATAACTGAGAAAGTGCTAGCACCTCACTAACGGTGCCATGAGATTCAGGGACTGAAGCTTCTTTCAGCCTCTGTTTCCAGAGGTTGTTCTACAATAACATAGGGAATCCCAAAACAGTCCCAAGTGAGGTGTCCCAGGGGAGTCAGGTAGGTTTGATCACAGGCTTCTTCTGGGAACTGCATGTCCTGGTAGTAGGTTTTACTCGCTGATGCATGAGGAGCAGCTTCATAGTGTGAGACCGGAGGAGCAGAGAGCTGTCTGGGGCGGGGGGTGGAAAGGATGACAGTGTTAGTGGGAGCTGAGAGATGTTTGCTGCAGGCGTTACTTGAAGGGCAGAGCTGAGATGGGTTCTCACCGCGCCAGACGTCCCACCAGCACCACGGCTGACAATGTGGGCTGTGCGGCACACCACAGGAATGCCAGCTGCACTGCCTTAGTGGGTGTCACATGGAGCGTGGCACCAGCCTGCCCCATGCACCCAGCATGCGTCACTGGAGTAAATCTGTGAGGGCTCAGAAGCGCCATACGGTAGACAAGCTCCAGATCTTGGAACAATGGGCTGTTAAGGGAAAAAAATAATGAGTAGATCTCTTGGGAACTTTACAAAGAAAGAAAAGGAGTAGCATCTGCCTTGGGCCATTCAGGTCAAAGTCTCAGGTCAGAGAGACCAGAGGACCCTGGAGCAGGTCATAGATGGTCATAACCCCAAAATGCCTTGGGGTCACTAGTGAAAAGGATGTTACAGAGCCAAGTAATCTGTGATGTAAACCAGGAGCAGGGAACTGGAACAGCCCTGAGAGTGGCCCTGAGGACGTGAAGCCACCCAGCTCACACTGTAGTTTAAGGCAGTTGAAGCGATTCAACATCGTGCTAGCTAATTATTTTTACCTCTTTAGTTTCTGTCTTGAAGCCCGAAGGGCACATTATAAGCGCATTTTCCCCCTTTGCTGTGATCAGCCTTGCACATAGGACCTCTGAGTGGCGTGTGATTACGAAACAGTATTGATTTCTAGAGAAGAGGCTGTAAATGTACACGTCCTTCTCATAAAAATCAGTTTGATCCTCGAATGACTTTACTGAAAGCCTTATTTTCCTTAGTAAATAACATGACTGACTGGAAAGAATTAAAAAAATAGTAATAATTGGATTTTAGGTCTTCTAAATTAGCTTTTGGTCTCAGCAAATGCAGCAGGGATGTATTCCCTTCTCAGTGGGCAGTCTGATTCGCATCAACAGGGCTGCAGTTTATTTGCGTTGCTCCTTGAAGCCTGGCGGATCGGAGATAAACGTGGATTGGTTTTCTCTGCTGCGGGGAGCGAGGACCGCATTTGACCGAGCAGCTGCTTGGTCCCATGCAATGAGGCAGCTACGGCGTCAACAGCCTCCATGGCAGAAGCATTAGGGGCTGCTGGGCAAGATGCTCCAAAAAACTATGAGAAAAAGGGCACTGAGCACCCAAGAAACGTCTTATTTGTGGCTGCCGTGATCCCGATGGCTCACCTGTGTCTTTTGCCCCTGCAGCAACAGAGGCGAGAGAAGGAGATGCGGAAGCAGCAGGAGAGAGAGCAGCGGCGGCACTACGAGGAGCAGATGCGCAGGGAGGAGGAGCGGAGACGTGCTGAGCACGAGCAGGTACCCTGGAGCTCCAGGCCGGATCGGGTCCTCATAGCCTGCCTGCACTCAGCAATCGCAACTGGTTCGGTTCAGGATGATTGCCCTTAATGTGAATTCCTCTTAACTTAATAAGTTAAAAGGCAGATCTTCTCATAACGCTCACATTTTTTGCCACTTCCACCACTTGAGCGTAAATTGCTTAATTGTTAACACCGCGTGTGTCGCTTTCCACTATTGTAATTTATTTCTGTGTGGATCCACTTGTTTGCCCACAGATCTGGAGACACTTGATGTTGGGTTTTCCCATCCTCCCATTCCCAGTGTAGGGGTTGGTGTTGTCCCTAGTCCATGTAGCTCTTCCCTCCCAGAGGCCCCTGTCCTGGCCACAGGAGCCCTGGGGCTTTGGACAGTGGTGAAGGGAGTGAGAGCATCTAGGCTCTCAGTGGGTGGACATCTACACGCCGGGTCCTCCTTGTGCTCCTCATAGACTCTTCCTCTTGGGAATTACTGGCTCTTTTACCTTCTCTTTCTTTCTCCTTTGCTCCTTGCTGCCCGTGCCTCCAGGAGTACATCAGGCGACAGTTAGAGGAGGAGCAGAGACAGTTAGAGATCCTGCAGCAGCAGTTGTTGCAGGAGCAAGCGCTACTTCTGGTAATGAGGTGGCCCCGGCCTCGCCGTCCACCGTCTGTCCACATCACGCCCGCATGCATCCGCCCGTGTGTGCCTGCATGTGCCCGCGTGCCCTGAGCGCTCCTGCGATGCGGAGCTCGCCGGGGCAGGCGCCTTGCAAATGCCTCCGGCTGCGCGACGCAGTTACCCGCGCGGTGCTCTGGCCCCTGCCCGCGGTGCGGAGCCGGCCGCAACTTCCCTCGCTGCGCTTTGGCCTCTCCGCTGTGCCTGGCCTCGCACCGATCTCAGGCCCCTCGCTGTGCGTTCCTCCCGTTGCATCTCCCGTAGCGTGGGCATGCTTTTGCTGTCCTTCGAGGTGCAGACCCTTCCTCTGTGCTCCTGTACCTGTTGCCATGTTGTATTAAGGCTGTTTGCAGTATGCTGGCATATAATGAGGCTGCACCCAGCAAACCCACCCTGAGATGCAGGCTTTGGTATTTTGAGTGAAGGCTTTTGTTTTAATTCCTTCACAGGAATATTGTTTATTCCTTCTCCTGCTGTTTACATTCTAGACTTTTTTAAAGTTATTTCACTTTTTTTTTGAATTGTCCTTTTTAATGCTAGTAGCTGTTATTCTCACTGTTTTCTTTTAATCCACAGGGATTATTATTTGTCTCTCTTCCCATTAGCTCTATTTAGGGAAAAGAAAAAAGTTCTTCCCTTTCTGAAAGGTTTTTAAAAAAAACGTTAATGATTTAGTAATTAAACCTCCTAAAGCCCTAGGGATTGGGAAGGATCATATAGTTGACTCTGCTGTGCAGCTGTTGTGACAGACAATAAATTGGTCCTGCATAGTGCTGCATAGGCTCAACTTTAGTTGGATTTTTTATGAACCAATGATGCTTGGCACCTCATTGGCTTGGTCCTTTGTTCTTCCCGCCTGGAAAAAAATGGGAAAAATCAATGGTAACTTTTAAACCCTATGAGAACATTATATTACGTGAGCAGTATCTGTTTGGGACTGCCCAACGGACTGAGACCCCAACCTCCTATTTCAAATGTGGATTTAAAGTCTCCATCAGTGAGATTACAGCTACATAGTGCTAAAGTGCCTTTCTTGGACCAAATCTGTGTGTGATGCAACACACTTGTATTTGCAGCCTCTCATTGCCAAGGTCATGCATTTTTACCCACTAGCCAGGCGCATCCTGGTGGCACCGTGCACCGATGTTGCTGTGTTGTTTCCTGGATAGGAGTATAAGCGCAAGCAGTTGGAGGAGCAGCGTCAAGCAGAGAGGCTGCAGCGGCAGCTCCAGCAGGAGCGCGATTACCTGGTCTCCCTGCAGCAGCAGCAGCAGCAGCAGCGGCAGGACCAGAGGCCAGCGGAGAAGAAACCACTCTACCATTACAAGGAAGGGATAAATGCCAGTGAGAAGCCAGCATGGGCCAAGGAGGTAGGAGAGAGGGAGGAGCGTGGAGGGGCTTGACTGCATCCGCAGAGCTGGCTCCTGTGCATGCAGCACTGTGTGAGCTGTGCACGGTAGACTGCACACTCCTGGGTCTGCCTCCTTTCTCGCTCATCCCAGCGCCGTGCCGTTAGCTCTGCTGGAAACACTCCTAATTAAAAGCACAGTGTGTGTGTGTGTGTGTGTGTGTGTGTGTGTGTGTGTGTGTGTCTGCATGTACATATGTGCATGGGAAGAGGAGAGAGGGGAAGGGAGGTTTTTCTGTGAGGGATTGCAAGAAGGAGGAGCCTCCTGGAGGGGCTGAGCCATAGCTGGGGACCTGTGGCCGTGCCAGGCCTAAGCACAGGAGACTCCTCTTTGTGCCATGGTCACTGTGGAGGGGGCAGAGCAGTGGTTGTGGCAGGACTTCCTTGCTCACTGCTAATTCAGCTTCCCTATAAGCAAACAGGGACCAGGCCGCTTTTCCTCTTGCAGTAAGGGCCGTGTCTCTTGGGATGATTGATCCTTCATGTCAGGAATGCAAGCCACATTGCTGTTTTTCTTCCTCCCCTCTCTTCCCTCAGCAAAAATAGGGAATTTTTGTAACAACTGTGAGATCTTGACAATTAATTACTGCCTGATTGAATAATCTTAAAAAGACATGCATTGTCTGCAGTGCGGTTTCAGGACCATATGCAAACACTTTTTTTCTCTCTAATGTTTCATGGTGCTTCCAGTAAGACTGGTGCCCACTCTTGTTATTAATATTTCTAAAATTCTTTGGATTTTGTTAGTTTAATTTTGTAATCCTACTCCTGAGCAGGAAAATCTTTTAATAACTCACCTATTCTTCCCACTAAGCATGATCACTGCTCTGTTGCCAAGTGTCTGGCACCCTTTTGTCCTGGCAGAGATGCAGTGTGCATCCAATACTTAGCTGTCTTGTAATCTTTCCAATTCATAGCCTTCAACTGCACTGAATACCTGCAAGCATCAAATGCTCAAAAAATTCAATCAATTATCCTTTGCTAAGGATAACAGCACCAAGAGTTATTAGCATTTCTAAACCACGGCAGAGGCAAAGGAAGGTGTCAGTTCCTCACATTCTCAAGTTAGCTGTGGGCTTCAGAAATTATGAAAAATGTGCCTATTTCAGGAGGAAAGTAAGAACTTAAGGTTATACCTGTTTCCTTACCTGAAGTGTCACAAGAAATAAGAGTTTACTAATAGTGAGTGCACCTGCCAGCCTGTCTTCATAGAAGCTTCAGGATCATTATGAACCCTTCCAGTGGAAGAAGAGGTTTGGCAGGTAGGTCTGTGGACAAGGTGTCCTCATCTAAGACTGATGTGCCAAACAACGCAGCTCTGAGCCACCTAAAAGAGGCTTCCACCTAGGTGGTGCCTCCATGGCCTTCTGCAAAATTGCATCTCTACAGTAGTGTAGCAAACAGGAAAATGGGAATAAATTCTCTTTCATTGCTTAGTTTTAAATAAATCAGCTAGAATATTGCTTAAGTACCTCTGGCACTGTCTTCAAAGTTATCTATAACAAAGATGTATAAAAAGGGATCTTTATCTAGGATGAAGGGTAAAAGAACTGGATTTGACTTTCTCTTTCAAATACAAAGTTCCATTACATTAAGGGACTGTAAAATGGGAATGAGAGCAATAGTATATATGTATATAATATATAATAGTATATAATATATGGCCTCATACACTTTGCTGAAATCGTAGGAGAGATGAGATTTCCTGTTGTTTTGAAACATCTCCAGCTTCCACAGTTTGTCTGTCCAAATCATTTATTCTTTAACTGTGTAACTGTGTCCAGTTTATAGTGAAATGCTCAAAGTGGCAAGCTTACCTTCTTTATATTCTTGAGAGCTGTAGTCTGATGCACTGCCCCAATACAGCACCCTTGGGAAGTTCCTGTAACTACTCCCCTCACCTCCGTACCCTGTTTTATCTACTTCACATAGTCCAATATTTAGCACAGTTTGGCTACTTTGCTGCATATACTGAAGCTATTCTTACTGGTTATGGAGATAGCCAAACTTGGACCAGCACTTACTATCAGGATATTATTGCTGTTGTGTTGTTTGACAATTCCAGTACTCAATCCAAACATGCTAATTTAACAGAAATATTGAGACTTTATTTTTCTTTTGGAACAGGGAGGAGATAAGTCTGGTAACAGACAGGTTTCTGTGCTTCTGCATGTCTGTGCAGAAAATTACTATGTCAAGGAAGTCTTTTTAGGTATAAATTCTCCCTGCCTGCATTTCTGCAAGCCTGAAACACTGATCAGGTAGACTTTGCGGTGCAACTGCGTGATGCACATCCTCATCTACTCTCTCTTCAACTCACTTTCCCTTGTGGCTTGGATGATGGCTCAAACCTGGCCTTTTTACCCACACAAATCTCATCTTCCAGTGAAAGACTAGCTGGGCCCTTTTGGGCATTGTATTGGGAGCTGCTGATGTTCAAGCCAGGCAAGCAGCATTGCTATTAGAACTAGTAGGACTATAATATAGGACCATAAATACTAGTACTAGTATTTATACTGTAATTAGAAGTTCTGTGTTGCTGACCATTCTGCTGCAAATCAGTGTTTGCTAAAAAAAAAAAGAGATGTCTGGATCTCATTTTTCAGTGAAAAAGTACCTACAGTTTAGTCAGCTAAAGGACAGGTTTGGGCAGATGCACAGCGCTGGGAAGAACAGTTTCATATATGACCTTACATAAAGGAGTAGCAAGGAGGTGTGTTCAACTGGGCGTCTTCAAAGGGGCCTGGCTACACCAGGCCAGGCCTAGTGGCGCTTCCTCCCACTAGCTTGGCACCTCTGGAGGGGCCCAAGGCTCAGCTGTATCATCGGCAGTGCTGTTCTCTGCAATCAGTCAATCGCATTTCAGCTCTCCCTTCAGTCCCCCTGGCTTTTGTCATCCATCCTTTGCTTTGAAATAATTCATGGCAGCATTAGCTGCTTTCCACTGGGACCTCCACAAAAGCTGCTAGGGATGTTTCCCATTTGATGTGAATCTTGAATTATATAAGAGATGGCTGGTGAACGGGAGCAATGATGAATTCTTGTAGAGTTTGGCACTGCAGAGTGCTGCTTTTTTCTCCTCTCTGCATAATACTGTAGTCAATAAGACGCCATGGAGTAGAACGAGAGAGCCCTAAGCGTATCGTCTTCGGTGTACTGATGAAATGAACCACTGGTGAGGCAATGCTGGTGGTTGGAAAATCAAGCATCTTTCTCCTTCCTAGCTCACAGACATCCCCCATTTCGTTGCTTTCCTGCCTTTTCCATGCAAGCTTTGAAATCATCCATAATCGGCTGTGCATTATGGCTTGGCACTCTGCCGGCGGGCTCCCAAAAATAGCTGGAGGGACCCATGTCATTGCTTTTGGCGGCTCTGGTGAGTGCCAACGCTTGGATAATGACCAGATATACTGGAGCTCCTCTGGGGCGACCGGCAACAAGCCTCTCCCAGCACTCGTGCAAAGCCCACCTTGTTCAGGAGGACTCCCTCCCCACTGTCCTCCCTGTCCTCACATGCGCTGCAAGGGTTCCTGTGGGCCTCGCTGAACCGAGCTCTGCACGGCCTCTGGAGCCAGTGGGTAGTGCGTGGGGCAAGTTGTTAGTGAATGCTTCATTTTTATTAATATAAGGGCTGTTGCATGTCTTTCGTGAGTATGTGTTTACTTACAGAAAAGCTATGTTTTCTCCCAAGCAAGCCTATTTTATGGTTTACTTTTCGACATGACATAGTGGAATTAAGACATACTAATGGTATTTAACATATATGAATGACTCGTGAGTGAAAATATGCATCAGGTCTCTAGTTGAGGTATGAAAAATTCTGCATAGGATATGTTGCATGTATATCAGCGCGTGCAGTCTCATCTCAGTAGCACACAGATTGCACATATGTCTGGGTTAGCTGAAACCATTGTATTTCCACCAAGATTACCTGAAAACAATGAGCTTTGTTTTTATGTCTCTATCAGTAACAGAGTTTTTTTTTTTCCTTCCATACATGACAAGGTGCCAGACTTGCTAAATCTAGATCAAAGCCAGACATTTTCTGGCTGCCATGTTTATTCCTGGATTCAAATCTAACAAAAGTGCTCCTTGTGGTGTTTGCAGTAAAGAATCCCCTTGCTTCAAGATACATTTATATAGAGGCAAGAGCTATGCACATGATGTATAAATAGTCCTTTTTGGGGACTCTTTAAAATGCATTTATTGCACAATCTGCTGGGTGACTTGGTCTCCATAGTCATAGAAAAATCTGATACATCTAAAGAGAAAGGAGATTCCTATATATGTCTTGGTTTTTGGTTATAAATGGCTTTTTCATGGGGCTTTTTTTATCCCTTAGAAACTGGAGGTGCCACTTAGATTTCCTAATGATATCTCTTCATGGTCTCAGACTTCACAAACAGAGCAATCCAGTGAATCCTGCTGCTCTGTGTTTGTGCAACGTATCGCGGCTGTGTCCGTAATGGCAGTCCCTTGTGGCAACGCTGCATTAAGCCTACAGTGAACTGGGCAGGTCTGTGGGCAGCACTTTCTGTGCAAGGGTAAAATGCTGGGTGCCCTGTACAGCTGCTCTGGTTTGTTCAGGCACAGCCAAGGGTGTTGGATACACACTGAAACAAAAAGCTGAGTGTTGTCAACCTGTGAATTGAGCAACTAGTATCAAGCTGTGCTGAAGAGCATCTGAGAGAGCTGCTCAGTTATAGGCTTTTGATGGGAGATAGGGCACTGGGCAGCTTAGAAAAGGAAGGGGAGGAGGAAGAAAACTGGTAGAAGCGAACATACGATGGAGCAGGTAAACCTGAGTCAGGTTAATGGGGTGAGGGAGAAGGAAAATGAGGTAAAGTAAAGCTGATACAGGTTGCATGAGAACCTGAGCTTGGCTGTAGAGGTTGGGACTGCCGAGATCCAGACTTGTGCGCTTACCCAATACAGAAATCCTTATAGTGCTCAAAGACCAGATGCGTAAAGTGACCTGGTCCCTTGGTTCAGGGAACGGAAAATAAGCAGGAAATACAATCATCTCTTTGGAAAGCAGGCCAAATGACTGTGCGGTAGCCAGAGCATGTGCTGGTGTTTCAGCAAGGAGGCTGATGTTGATGGGCTGTCCTCCTGTGTCGCTGCAGGTGGAGGAGCGCTCCCGACTCAACCGTCAGAGCTCGCCGGCGATGCCTCACAAGGTGGCCAACAGGATTTCTGACCCCAACCTGCCTCCTCGCTCCGAGTCCTTCAGCATTAGCGGTGTGCAGCCAGCCCGGACCCCACCCCTGCTCAGACCCGTGGACCCGCAGGTAATGGTGCTTGCTCCCGGCAGGCTCGCTTACAGAAACCACGATGCTCGGGGTGCCGGTAAGGTCACGAGAAAGATTGTGAATGGAAGGAAATAATATCTCACTCCATGGTTTCTCAGCCTGAGGTGTATTTGGGAGTAAGGGCAGCATCTACATTCATGAGTGGATTCTTCTTTTCACCTCCATGTGTTAGAAACATCATGCTGGGTTATACCTTCCTTTGAAGCATCAGGTACTGGTTCCTACTAGAAACAAGCTGAGGACCTAGAGGAACCACTGGTCTGCACCAGTAAAGCAGTTGTTCTGTTCCTCTTCGGATATGTTTTATTTAAAGGACTAAAACTCCAGAGCCTGGTATGAAAAGCCTAGGGTGCTTTGATGCTGAGGATCGTCAGAAAGAGATTTTGCTTCCTTTGTTATTTTACTTCAGATTTTTGTTTTGGTTTTCCATCAAGTTAACATCAGTCACAAACACATCCAAAAAGGGCAGTAGGTCCCAATGAGGAGGGGAATCATTATTTTAAAAGCTAATCCCAGTCCCAGGTACTGTGGGGTACCACGGAAAGTTGTGAGAGCATCAGGGCTGGACCTGGTTCAGCATCCACAAATCCTGCAGACTCGAGCAGGAATTTCAGAGGGGAGGAACTAGGTTTTTGGTCCAGATTCACATGGGCTTTCTATGGGAAAATGTGCTGAAAAGTGCCATCTGCCTGTTGTATGTTCATCTGCAGATCAGCAGGGCAATGTCAACTTTAAATAAAACACTTTCAGGGAAGCCCTTATTTAGCTATTTCTTCCTTTCATACATAATCCAAACATAAACCATAAAACCCCACTTCATAGCAGTCTGATTGACCAAACACAATCTGTTTTTTCCGTACTCCTTTGAAAATAACCACACTCTGGTGACATATATTGTCAACAGCTGCAAGGATTTTGTTTGACTAAGATACTAATGAAAAAGTCACTTGAAATCCAGGCACCTGTGTACATGAATGCATATACATATATGCAGAAACATCGTGTTTATACTGAAATAAAGGTTACAACTCTGTGCTGCGTCAAAGAAGAGGCTATTGCTGACTTTATGGGGACCTAAGAAGGAACTCTGATTTCATAAATTCTGCTTTTGCAAATATCTCAGCTTTCCCACCACAGGTGACAGTGTTCTTTTCACTTACAAACCTTAGATCTCTATGATTCATCTGCAGGATAAGGTACTGCCTACACCTATAGAAATTCATGCCTCAAGGGTTTTTTTTAAGCCATCTGTGCCTCAGAATTCCTGATTTTTTTAATTATTATTTATTCTTGTTTCCTTTATTTTTAACAACAAAATTCCATGCCAAATATCATTAGCACGTTAGAGACACAGGCTTAATAGCTTGAGATTCAGCAAGTGCTGGGCACGGCCAGGACGGCACATCCCGTGCGCGCGCTTGTCGGAGCAAACAGCCTGGCCTTGCTCTTGGGGATTGCTTCCGAAATGGTGTGCAGTGCTGGAAGTGAACACCGTATCACAGAGCAGAAACGGTCAGACCTGAAACATACAGCTCTTGCTTGGGCATTTCTTGGCTTTAAAATGCTGAGCTCTGCGGCCACGATTTTTTAATAGTTTTTGCATTCATTTGGTGTCAGTCAGAAGTTCTTGAAACCGAAGTGCTGCTGATCTCAAACTGAGGGGGCTTTTTAGTGCATCTGAACTGCTAATCAATTTTTTTTGGAAAAAAAACAGATTTTTAATATTTTTTCCTAATTTATTTTTTCCATCTTGTACTGATAGTTCTGTTTTGACTTGGTGCTTAGATTCCACATCTGGTCACTGTGAAATCCCAAGGAAGCTCCTTGTCTGGCTCTCAGTCCCTGCATGAACAGCCCACCAAGGGGATGGCTGGGTTTCAGGAGGCTCTGACGGTGGCCTCTCACCGCCCTGAGATGCCAAGGCAGAACTCGGACCCCACCTCAGAAAACCCTCCTCTGCCCCCTCGCATTGAAAAGTTTGACCGAAGTTCTTGGTTACGGCAGGAGGAAGACATCCCGCCAAAGGTAACATTACCACTCCTCCCTTTCAGCATGGGAAAGAGGCAGTGCCCACACTGCTCCGTAGCATTGCCCGGTGGTGGAGAAAGTTCTCGAGCCGCAGCAAGTCCCTAGCAAATCCATTTCTCTTTCCCTGAGGATAAAAATCTGTTCTATTTAAATAGAATTGCAGGAACATAAAATTTGTCATACTCAATAAGACGGGTCCTTTAGCTCAGTGCCATGCCTCTAGTTGTAATCAATATTTGATGGAAGACTTGTAAGGGCTCCAGCAGCTTTATACCTCTGTTGACATTATGGCAGCATCTGGCAGTACCTCTTTAATTAAGACTCTTCTGGTCCAGTATTTCTATTGCATTGTTTATACACCTTCACTTTGGATGAATTATAACTTGACCATTAAATTTCCCCTTACAGTGAATCAGCCCTCAGCTTGGTTGGATTTTTACAGAGGAAAAATTCAACAAATTGATTAGCGACAGCAGGGCAGATAGTATTTGTCCTTGATTGAGAGGTAGTGTTTCTTTGGATTAGCAAGTAAGTGACTTGCATTTTTAAGAGCAAAATATCAGCTAATAGGCTCCATGGTGGTGTGTCACATGTGATTTTAGTAATATTCCTATTTCTGCTATCACTAAGTGAGAAGATCAGTGCTTAAGAGGAAAAGCAAAACCAGCAACTCTGAAGACCCAAGCCCCAAAAACCTGTAATCTGCAGAGACAGCCACTTACCAGTGGCACCTCTGCTCACAAATGATGATCCAGCTCAGTCCTCAGATTGTAGTTGGTGAGAGCTGAAGCAGCCCGTCCTCGATATCAGACCCTTGATACTGATTTTGAAAATCCCTTGGGGTTTGATACTGGCTAGATTGAAAACAACACTGTATGGTGCTGCTTTTTCTCTGGAGTCTTTTGAGAACGACAGCTATTTCAACTGCAGTGACGCTCTGCTCAATCAGACCGCAGCTCCTGGTTGTTTCCGGCACTGTGGAGTATATGCCCCTTCGTCTGAGGAAACCCCAAGCTGTGGAAAGGCTCCCCGCACCAAACAGCATTTCACCTTTAAAGCCGTTGTATCAGCAGTAATACGCGTGAAGTCTGACTTCACATTTACTGACAAAATAAATTTGCGGTGATTGTATCTGGGAACAAAAGGACTGTCACGTGAGCCTGGGCTGGCTGTCTCTGTGGTCCGGTGTCTTGTTTCTGCCAGTGTTTATGACTAGATGCTTCAGAGGAAGGTAAAAGAAACTTGAAAAGTCACGATTGCAGAGTAACATGCCTGTTGGGGGAATTTCTGTTCAATGAGTGAAGAAGTTATTGCTAGCGGTGCCGCAGAATGTAAGGCTTTCTCTCTCTGAATCATTTTGGCTTGTCTAACGTAAATGTGTGTTTATTCTCCAAAAAAAATACCTGATCCTTTTTTTGCTAACCTTGCTGAGCTTTTGGCCTCTCTATTACCTGATGCAAGGTATTCCACAGGTGAGTGTTGCCGTACCTCTTTCTGGCAGGCTCAAGCACGGTGTATTTTTCCTCATGGCGCTGCTGTGTGTTGGTGCACAGCGATTTCGGAGCTAGGGTGTGACGAGCGGGTGCCGCTGTGCCAGCCGGTGCAGGGCCTGGGTGATGCGCCATGGCACGCACGGGCCTGGGCTTTGCTTTGGTTTGATCGAGAGCATTGAGCAGTTCAGCTTGGATCTTTTGGTTCTCTTGTTTAACAGGCAGTCAACACATTCTCTATGACAGTTTGTGTGCTATATCCCATCTAGACACCCTTGAAAAAAACTCCACAGTGGCTGATGAAATTAACTGCTTTGAGAATTTTATCTTAAAAATTCCACACTGTGTTTTTTTTTTTTTTTTTTGTTAAATTTAGACTACTTATATATGTATATATGTGTGTATACATTCCGCTTTTGAGAAAAGAAATTCTTTGTTTGATGGTAAGGGGCGGCTTTGTGTGTTGCTGAGGGCTTTTCTGCAGGGAACAGCCCTGCACTGCACACCTTTGCAGCTCCTTTCTGTCTTACACTCAGGTGGTTCCTTGTAAAAGCTGAGAGCTTTGTGTTTTATAATTGCTATAAATATTACATGTCTCTCAGTGGGAAATCAATTATAAATTGAGTCTTAAGGAAATGCTGAAACTTGACCTCTCAAAAGTATGAGCGGCAGCCTGATTTAATTGGGCAAACTCAGTAACTGTGGTTCTCTCCGTTTCTTTTCCAGGTGCCTCAACGAACCACTTCCATATCCCCCGCTCTGGCAAGGAAGAACTCCCCGGGCAATGGCAGCGCACTAGGACCCCGACTGGGATCCCAGCCAATTCGTGCAAGGTATGAGAGACCAAGCGTCGGGGGCAGAAATAACCCCTCAGCGTTTCCTATAGCTCATTTCAGGTTTCTTCCTTGGGCACCAGCTCGCAGGTCCTGCAAGCAAAGTGGGAGCCCCAATGCGTGAAAACAAGATTTGCAGTACTTTTATTGCAGCTGTGATGAATTAGTTTCACATTTGTTAGTATTTTGTATCACACCCAAGGGCTGGAACTGTTTGGTTCCTGTTGGTTTTGCTCCCTTTGAGTTAGCTCGAATCTGTTCTTGGATGATAGGGGGTTGTGGCTGGTGCTGCACCTGTTGCTGCGGAACTGAACAGGAATTTGGATGATTTAGTGGAAATAGCTCCTGGTTCTCCCATCGCCTCTTGTACATAGGGGAAACCATGCCTTACTAAGCCAGCAGGGAGATCTCAGCTGTACAGGTTTCCAACTAGTCGGAGCAGATTTTCACAGGTAAAGCCCAAGTGTGCCCGAGATATGCGCTGGTATGCTAGGGTGAGAGCCAGATCCTGCTGAAATACAGATCAAATTTAAATCAGTTTTGACCTCCTAGGACTAGGGTCTTCTCCCAACTAGCGTGCCACTGACATTAAAATGTTACTGGGGAAGATAGAGAAGTAAAGACACTGTAGACAGGTAGATCTCTGGATGAACATATGTTCCATGTAGCTTGGTATGATGGAACTCTTTGGTTTCCGTTTCTTGCCGTGTCCTTTTAGGGTTAGGTCAAATAGCAAACGCTGGCATATTCGTAGCCATATGCTGTGCACTGTAACCAGCTTTTCAGCATATGCCTTTTTCTTTCCAGCTGAATGCCTGAATCATGCATCAGCAACCTCCTGTACATTGAGCAACAGCTTAAGTAGCTGGCAGGGGTAGCAGAAGGAGGAAGGCAAGAATCTTTTTCTCTCTCTCTTTTTAAATGAGAGAAAAAAGCATTCGTGCCATGGATTTTTTATTGCTCAAGACTGAAGCATTCTGAGTTCTTGAAAATGCTGTTCTTTGAATTTAATTCTTAAGTAATAATTTAATTTTAATTTTCAGGCTATAGCCTGAAATATAATATAAAATGCAGTAGAATGTTGAACTATGTAGTCCTAGTATGTGATGGTATTGAGAATGAGAATGTAGGATTCAAGTTTTAGTGTTTCCCTGAGCTTCACAGTCCCAGTCCTGGTCAATGCGGGCAAATAAATAAATTGTCAGTTTTCAAATATATTTCATGAGTTAATTCAGTCAGCTGTACTCCTAGTATGTGATGGTATTGAGAAGGAGAATGTAGGATTCAAGTTTTAGTGTTTCCCTGAGCTTCACAGTCCCAGTCCTGGTCAATGCGGGCAAATAAATAAATTGTCAGTTTTCAAATATATTTCATGAGTTAATTTAGTCAGCTGTACTCCTAGTATGTGATGGTATTGAGAAGGAGAATGTAGGATTCAAGTTTTAGTGTTTCCCTGAGCTTCACAGTCCCAGTCCTGGTCAATGCGGGCAAATAAATAAATTGTCAGTTTTCAAATATATTTCATGAGTTAATTTAGTCAGCTGTAAAGCTTGAGCTGGAAACCTTCAGTTTGATGAAAACTGAAAACAATCAGGCAGTGAAAAAGTCCATTAAGCTAACTAATCAGTGAAATGATAACATTTATTTATTTGATGATAATGTAGCATTCCTCACATCGTTCTTTTTTAACCACCTCTCCTGTTGCTTCTTGATTGTTCCCATGCATAAATGTTAATATGATAAAAATATACTTTTATTTGTAACACTATTTTAATGACTGGAGGGAATATTTCCTTGCACAGAAAGCTACTATCTTTCTTTTATCATTTTAAGAAGTGCCCATGTAAATTCAAGATAACTTCTGCCAATCACCCATTTATGGCAATGGGGCTTTGCGCAATCCAGCCAGTTTGTGCCACTCTGATAGTTTCTGAGTAGCTTTGAATGACGCACAGCGTGCACAGTGCACACCTTATATTAGTGTTCAATGCCTTTGATTGCAATTGCATTAGTTAATGTGGCAATATTCCAGCATAATTTTTATGTACACAAGGCCCTAATTGGACTCTATGGAAAAAGCTTTCTATACATTTTTAACAGGGCTTTGAATAATAAGATCACTTAACAAATCTTCCGTAAAAACAAATTGCATAACTCTGCATGAGTATGTCTTCTGGTGTCATTTCAATGCCAAATAAGAATTAATGTCCTAACGGCATCTGATACCCTGAGAACTATTAGTCACTCTTTGTATATCAAGGACACTTTTTGTTCTAGATTTATGTACGTCCACAGGGGGGAAAGAAATCAAGGAAGAAAATGCCTGAAGTGGGTAACTTAGGCAAATTTGAAGTGGCTGAGATAGGAAGCCATGATAACTAGGAAGTGTGAATAAGCAGTAAAAGTAATCTGTAGCCTTGTTGCAAACTTGAGATTTTTTCTTCACTAAAACATTCTGTTCTTTGTTTAACAGCAAGTTGCAAATTCCTGATTTTAGAATGAAGATTGTTTAATGCAGATAAATCCAGCATGGCATGTCTAGGGGCTGAAATAGAGTTCTAAGCAAACAGTCTTCTAGATTTTGCTACATCTGGCAAAACGAGTGTGTAAAATTGCTCTAATGATTTTTCTTTGTGGTTATGGTTCAGCTCCATAAAGATGTTGAGTGCCTGATTGTGCGCAGTCACGCAGCTTCCATGGACGTTAGTAGGGCTTACAGGATCAATAGCTTGAGGAGACAAGGCTTCAGCCCTGTCTTCTGCAGCAGAAGAGGTGTCCTCATTACCTTGCTTAACAAACATCAGACAGAATCCATCAGTGAGAGGCAGACTGGAGTCTTCATTAAATTAGGTGGAGACTGCAGGGGCCCCATGACTTTCCCATGGCCCATCAACACTGGTGGGTTTGCATCTATCTCTGCAGGCAGTGTTAGCATATACCTTAGAAATGAAGATGCATTGGTGGAGCTGTACAGGCTTCATCAGTTTGCAGTGAGCCCACAACTCCTAGGTCAGTTAAGCATTTTTGCAAGAGACCCCTTGCATAAGATCCCTTGGTGATTTTAGAGCTTGTGGAAGCTGTTGTCTGAGTGCATAGCATTTTGTGGCTGTGAAAGTGCTTTTTGTCACGCTACATGTGGCCGTGATAAGTCCGCTCTCCCAGGCCAGTTATGGAAGGAGCTGAAGCTGCTGAGGTGCGCATGGCACCTGCTGACACCATCTCCGCTCTGTGCTCCCGCAGCAACCCGGACCTGAGGCGGACGGAGCCCATCATCGAGAGTCCGCTGCAGCGCACCAGCAGCGGCAGCTCCTCCAGCTCCAGCACACCCAGCTCCCAGCCCAGCTCCCAGGGGGGATCCCAGCCCAGCTCCCAGGCAGGCTCCAGCGAGCGCAACAGAGTTAGAGGTGAGGTGGCTTTTCCCTTCAAATGTTTGTAGCACCTGCCCTGTTTTTGGAGATCACTTGATAAGCGAGAAGGGCAGGATGTCTCTGACCTCATTTGTGTTTAAGAAAATAATTTTCCAAAGGCTTCATCAGGTAATGGATGTTTTCTGATTCTGGCAAGTAAGACCAACTTGCCCCTTTGCAACCCAAACTTGTGCCAAGGCTGGCAAAGGTGCTGCCTGCAGAGTGACAGCATGTCCTGGGGCACTGCACTCTACTTAAATGTCACAGTGACCCATAATTTGTCCAAAGGAGACCGCAAATTCACTTCTTCTGTATGTATGGGTTCCTTTGGGAGTGTGTTAAAGTTGGGGGAGGTATATGGTGGTTTTGTGGTGTTTTGTTTTTTTTTTTTTTTTTTGGACTGTATCTCTGCACAGAGTATGAGGTGGGAGCAGAGAAATGAATTGGCCTGTAAGCAACTTTCTCTAAAAAGCTTTCAGAAGGGAACTGTGTTTACACTGGGTTTATGTTCCTAGCTGAATTGCTCCCTAGCATCTTAAAGCCATTCTTAAAGATCTTCTGTTTCCCTGTTTAATCACACTAGGAGTGGCTAAAGCAGATACAGCCAGTTTATCTGCATTTCTGTCACAGCCCTGGAATATAAATCCACAGAGCTGAAACGCATTAAAACAAATGCTGCATCCATGCTTTGAATTTTTTATGACTTGACTAGAAGATGACATGTGTTGTTGCTGAAATAATCACTTCTCTAGGTAGTCAATAAAAGTAACTTATCACCAGTTGTCCTTTTTGCTTTGTTTTTGTTTTTACTAATAAGGAATCCTGTGGCAGATAATCTCCTAGCAATGTCAGATGCTGCGGAACTGCTCATTTCTCCCGCAGCCTGCTCTTTGAGAGCAAACTTGTTGCCATAGCAGAGGAAGGGCAGTGATGTTGAGAGAGGGCTGTCTGTGGACCTGGTTATAGATGTGTTGCTGAATTGAGGGAGACTTATTGAACCAAGCAGAAAGGCCAAGGAGGGTTTTTCCAGACAGCAGGAGGGACTGGGGAGAGGTGAGGCCCATGATGTCATGGTCTCCTGGAAGGTTTTAGAAGGGGGAAACACACTTTTCCCAAGTGAATGGGCACCTTGCAGAGACGGCATGTGGCAGGGCACGCAGCCTCCTGCCTTGCCAGAGCTGTAGTTCCCCACCATCTCTGCTTTCCTTTTGCTCAGGAACCGTCAAACCAGAGGGGTCACCTGTGCTCCCCCACGAGCCCGCTAAGATAAAACAGGAAGACAACAGAGACGTGACACGACCAAGCCGACCTGCTGTGAGTCTTAAATTATTTCCTGCAGGAATGTTGCCAACTGGATTGGCCATGTTTCCGTTCGGTGCCATAGCACAACCTTGGGGACCCATAAAAAGAGGCTAGTGCCATTGCTCCTCCAGCTGAGAGACTCGAAAACAACACTGGCAAGAGCCTGTGGGAGATTTGAATGCTTAAGAGAGTGCATGATTTCTATCAGTAACCCAAATCTAGGGGAAAGCACTTAAGGCTGCGATTTAAAATCAAGCAGAGGCTTAAGTGCTTTGCTAGCTTGGGGCTGGTGTTTGCATACGGCGCATTGTTGTGTTCCGAGCTGCATGGCAGGTCCTGCGCAGCCTCGCCGAGGGGATGCTCCTCGCAGCGGAGGCTGGCGAACCGGCCACCCAGAGTCTTCAGGTTTGCAGACAAACCTGGCAGTAACTTCTGTACACTCCCGTTTTATTACTCCGCTGGCAAAGGCCCAGCAAAGTCTCGCCCGAAGTGTTTCTTTCCAGTTTAATGTCGTTGACGTTTGCATTTTAAAACTTCAGAGTTGACCTAAATAACCAAAATGATTTTCCACTGCTTTCTCTTTTTTAATGTGTATTAATGTTTTGTTGATGTTGTTTTTTCTTTACATTCCACAGCGTTGAGCTAACAATTCTAATTTTATTTCTAACCTGCTTGCCCTTCCTCTGGCTTTTTCCTGTCCCGATCTGTTTCCTCTGATGCTGATTAATCTTCCCTTACTCACAGAGCTATAAGAAAGCTATAGATGAGGTTAGTGATATCTTTTCTCAGTGGGTCATGCCTATGCAAGGTTGCCTAGGTAGCGCTTAATATCAAACTGGGTTTTCTTGGTGCTGACATTCAAAAAGGTGCTAATGCAATCTTTTCAGACCAAAAGATTGTGTTTCAGCATGGTGGGCCTGCCTGGGGGGAGGGAGATGGATCGGTCGGTATGTTCTGCTCATACGTGGGCTGTGTGAAACCCACTTGCGGGCCACTTGCATGGAGGCCATGGCAAGAAGTACGTGAACTCTTACGCGCAGGGCAACTCGTGTTACTGTCGTTCTGCATATTTGAAAGTGAAAGACCAAGAACAGAATTTTCTTACACTAACGGAGGGGATGTGGACAAACTGCGGCACATCAAATTCTGCTCTCAGCTACAGCCCACGAGAGCCCATTGATTTCAGTGGGAAGATGGAGCTATATTGAAATGCAATTCAGGCCTAATTCAAATGAACGCACTTGGCAAGTAGAAGAAAACAGAGTAGTGGAACACGGTGATTAATTTATTGCTATGAACCAGACCATCAGCTGCAAAGAGAGAGTCTCTGGAGCTATCTTGGCTTACACCAGCTGAGACTCTCACCCTCCTATGCAGATGCTCTTCACCCACCAGTCGCCAGCATCGGTAAATGTGTAACTCCCAGGACAGACATGGAAATTCATAATTCCCCAGGTGGCACTCTGCAGAAGGGGGTGATCTTAGCTATCCCAAATTGTTGCTTTTCTTGCTGGAGCTGCGGTTTTACAGTGATGACTGTTCCTGGCTGGAATCAAGCCACTGCCAAACCCAAAGCCCGAGCAAATTCTTACTGGGAGCAGCAGGGCCTGGTTTGGCCAGGCTTGCTCAGCCACTGCCTCCACAGAGTTCAATGAGACTGCAAAGAGAGTAAGTTGATACTGTCCATCTATAGTGCACTCCAGATCTTGAGAAGTGTTTCAGACGTTTTCATTTTTCCCATGTCAAGGTTTTACTGCATGTGTTTAAAAATTAGAGTCTAGTAGAAAGTAGAAGGAGAGGGACAGGGATGGATAATAATAGTGTTTGGAGTAGGAGATCAGTGATACTCTGTAAAGATATGCGACTGGATTGAAAACTGTATGAACTTACAATGAATAGAATAAGCTTGCTGAGCTCATTCTAAGATGTAAAATGCTGTTTCTCCATAATTAATAGGTGTGAGGGCAGATATCTCAGAACATGAGGTCTCTTGTCCCCAGCCAACAGCTAGATTGGCTTGTCTAAGGCCAAATGGGGAAGAGTTTGCAGGCAGGTTGTTGGGGACCTGAAAACAGAGTCTGAACCAGCATGGGCTGTGGGTGCTGTCTGTGTCTTGTAGAAAACCTGCATAAAAGCAAGATGTGAGGCAGCATCAGTTAAAAATTGAATAGTCAGAGACTATGTAGAATCCTTTAGGGGATATGTAGGAATTTGCCTCTCCAGACAGAAAGTATAACACCTGCCTTTGCATACCAAAGTCCCTTTAAAACATGTAGGGTGCTTATGGTGCCACACAGTATTCCTGGAAAATAATTGAGGTTCTGCACATGGAGTTCGTTACTCTGCCTGACTGGGTCTTGAAGAGTTCTCCATTGCCTAATTTCATAAGAAATACTTATCTTAACTTACAAATTTACCTATTATCACTCTGGTAACTGCAGTACAATGGTGTTCAGATAATTGAGTTGAATGTAAAAGTTCCAAAACTAGCGTTGATGTGAAGGGCATCATTGGCGATGCTAGTCTTAGTCTATCCTATTAAAGCAATAGAGTCCCAAATTAGAGCATTTTTGCCATATGATAGTATTTTAAAATATGTGCACGTCTGATGATAGTGATTTTTTAAATGTGCATGGGAAAAGACTAAACCTTCCTGAGACAGCGTTTCACTTATCTCCCATGTGCTTTAATGTGCATACATCTCTCTTAATTGTGTGGCTGTCATTGAAAGCCCCAGTATCAGCAGCCTCTCCTGTGAGCTGTGTCCTGTAGAAAGAAGAATGTATGGAAGAAGGAAAACAATGTGCTGGTTAGCTAAAATGTTCTCTCAGATAAAACATTAGCGCTGGAATTTGTTTAATGAGGTGCTTTGTTAAGGAAAAAGTGCATAAATCAGTATCTAAATAGAGGCAGCCTGTATGTTAAATTCAAGTTAAATGAGCTATATGATTTTGGAAACCAAACTGACTTGATTCCGGCAAATATTAAATCTAAAGAAGTCTTTGCAATTAGAAGTAATTAAAGAGCACAGATACTGCTGACCTACGTATTATGTCACCCTCAGTAATAACATTTCAGACACATTTGGAACTACAGAGCACTTTCTTTCTAGTTGTCAGATTGTTTTTGGTCCAAGAGTAAGTCAGTGAAGCCGTTTAATCCTACAAAGTGCTCATTATCTTGCGAAAATGATAGCATCGAAGAATTAACTATCCTGAGGCAAAGCTTTAAGTAGAAAATATGAGTTATCTGATGATATTGTCTGGGACTATTATTGCTATTATAATTTCCAAATTGGTTATTGAAAACTAATTAAGCTGATTTTTAAAATATTTGGCTAAGTATCTTCTAGTGATAACTGCAGAAGGCTGATCGCATATGTACTTTAATCAGCTCTCTGCCTGATGGAAGAATTTCGGTCAGCCCACGCTTTTCTGACATGCAGGAGAAATGATAGGCGTGTGTTGAGCTGTCTGGAGTTTGTCGCAGCACTGCGAGTCGGACCCTTCCTCTCTGCGCAATCTCCTTCAGTTCGGTGGCGAGGTCTGCGCAGGGGCAGGGGAGAGGAGTCGGGATGGGAGTCTGACATCGGGAAGGAATCCCGGCGTTGAGAGCAGCCCGGGGCAGCCTGCAGATGCCCTTTGGGTGCTCGGACAAGTTGGCTGCGTGCCTCTGCCAGCAGCGCTGGCTGGGAGCCGCAGGGCGCACGTCGGCCCTTGCAGAGGGTTGGGACCTCGGCCGCTAGAAATGCCGTCTGCGCCCTCGCTGGAGTCTCTACCAGCCACTGTGAGCATGGGAAGGGCTGCAGACTTGCAGCCCTGGTGGACTTTGCTTAGCTATAGAAGATGCAAAAAAGACGCCTGATTTTCCATAGTTAGTGCAGGAAGCTCAATTACAATTTTAAGAGGCTCTTACACAGGCTTCTCTTAAAGGCCTTTGCAAAGTTGAGGTAGCTCCAAGAGATATCGAAGGAAAACATTCAGTGAAGATCATATTTTGTACTCTAAACTGAGAGCATTGTTAGGCTGTTCAAATTTCATTGACTTATTTAGAAACAGAAATAATCATGTCATAGAAGCTGCTGCAGCATTAATTAGAGTAATTAGTTGTCGTGACTGCAGATTTGACTGTGTTTCAATCCCAAACATGTTGGCATCAAAAATAACTCTTTAAATACCATGTTCTCTCCTTAATTGTGATAAAGAGCCTTTCCTTAAAGTTACAGAGAGCGTTTTGATTTGAAGAGGGATACATGATACCTGCCAACCGGGTTTGCTGTGAAGCAGAGATTGATTTTGGTTCTTAAAATAAATTTTTTCTGCATACTAGTATTTATGGGTCTGATGCAAAGCCCTCTGATGGCCATGCTCTTTAGCACACACTGAATTTCTTAGCTGCTATTGAGAGCATGGATAAATGAGGCACTTGAATAATAGGTTTTTATAGAGGATTAAAATTGCTCCTCATGTTTCTTCTCTTGCCATGTGAAAAATGATTAGCGTTATTGGAGAGGAGAGGGAAAGACAGGATTTTCAGATGGCACAGCCAGCAAAACTGGAAGGATGTTTGCCCAAACAGCCAAAACACGTGCGTGGTTACCTCCGTTTGGTATTCTGGCCGGAGGCAAGCCAGCGCGGCGTGGCCGGAGCCCGGCAGGGCATACCTGGGAGCAGAATGGGATTGTCCATGCGCCACCCGCGAGCCGCCAGCCCCACCGCGCTCCGGGGACAATCACCTTCCTTTTAATTTCAATGATGGATCGTTCCTGAGAATTTCTCATTGCAGCAGCCACAATGCGGTGTGATTTGAGGGCAAATTTAAATGTCAATAAAGCGTTGCATTTGATTTGTGTAGAATTAGGGATAAATGATTACTCCACTCGAAGCAACGAGTGCTTCATTTTAGGTTCTAATCCAAATGGCACAACAGAGCTTATAATGTCCTTAAGAATAACCAATAACTGCAATACAAATTGCTTGCAAAATATTACTGATTAATGATTAAAATAAACTGGGTTTCCATCTCAGCAATGGAAGTTTTTTCATCGTTTTCTTCCAATGTCGACGGGATAGATTTTAGAGAACTCCCTTTGCAAATGTAATTAATATTGCTCTAGTCGCTCTGCTGGAACGGGAAACTGGAAATTTGTGGAATGCAGTAAAGAGAGAATATGGCCGTAAGACAACTGTGGAATTTAGTATTTTTCAATGAGTTTCTTTCTCCCTAATCCTTTATCTCTGACCGAATGCACTGATGGCTACCTCGGTCACTAATATAGGGAGAAATGGTAAGACTGGCAATTGCGATGCTGTGTTCGTCATGTGCATGTTTTGTGCAACAGAGTACTCTAACCCATTCTAATTAGAGCTCTCATGCTTTTTTGCCCTACTGCTTCCCCCTGCATTGCTATAAAAGCATGTAAGATAACAAAAAGTCTATTTTCTACACGGTGCCTGCAGTGTTCCTTGTTTTGAAATAACAGTGTCTATTTTATATGACTGTTGGGTCTCAGACCTCATCAAAGTCATGGTAAACTGAAAAATGGAAAATTTCTAATAGGTTTTGGGATTGTTCCTATCTTTTCTTCGTTTCAAGTTTTTTCTTTTTCTCCCCTTAGCTTGTAGGCTGTCACATTTCACATAAAGTGCTTAATGGCTCTCCCTGCAGGATTTTTTTTAATGATTTTTGTTTTTAATCTTGTGGCTGACTCAGAGCCATGACTCGCAAGTCTTGCCAATGGCAGTGCTGCAGCACACGGGGTGCTCCGCCGTAGACGCCCCATCACGGCATCGCGGCCGCTGCCCAGCTGCGCAAGTTGATCGCTGAAGTAGCTCCTGACTTGGGGATTGCACCCCTCCAGAGGAGATGCTCTCATTGCTTTCTTCTCGAATGCATTTATTACAGAATAAATGCAATTCATGGGGCCTCTCTGATAAGTTTGAAAGAAGAGAAAACCCTGCAGCAGAAATTCTCCAAGCCTGTCTTTGAAATTACATTGTTTTCCAGTTTACTATGATGGTGACTGAACTTCACTTTTTCCAATAAGTATACTTTTGTCGTGTATGTACATATAAGTGTGTATATATATACACATACACGTTCCAAACAGAAAAAGAACAGGTTGGCTATTGATTTTTCAGTGAACATAAACCAGTTTTGTTTTGTTTAATAAATGCTACATGCTACAAACATTGTCTTACGTTTGTCTCATCTTTGTAATGACTCTGTACAGCTATTTCTTGTTGCTCGTGCTGTTAGCATTGGCTTTTCAAGAGATGTGTGTTGACATTTTCCTTGCTTTAAATATAATAGCCATTTGTTTCTTGTGTTCTTGCCCCCATCCCCTTTAGGATCTGACGGCCTTAGCCAAAGAGTTAAGGGAGCTGCGCATCGAGGAGACCAATCGCCCTCTGAAGAAGGTGACTGACTACTCCTCCTCCAGCGAGGAGTCAGAGAGCAGTGAGGAAGAAGAGGAGGATGGTGAAAATGAGACGCACGATGGGACTGTGCCTGTCAGCGACATCCCAAGGCTGATGTAAGAAGCCATTTCTTCTGGGAGCACAGGATGAAGCTGCTGGGTGTTCACTATCTGGAGATGCAATAACTGTGAGAGGTGTCCAAAGCACTTGCAGCAGGGCATGAGCAATCTGTGAGGAAGCCACTGGCAGCCTCTGGAACCTCCTCCTCACTTTTGGCTGTTTTCAGAACCTCCTTTCCCTCTTTTCTTTCATTTCTAAAACTGGAAAAATTGTGTTATTTTTCCTAATGTTGGTAGTGGTGGTTGCAAGGAGCTGCAAGTTCCTCACCTGAAAGTTCCTGCGGAAGTACGATGTGCTGAGGTTTGACACACTTTGGTTATGCCAGTCCAGTCATACACTGTGATACAGTGAAGGCAAGGCTGCAGTACCCAGCAGGGGGGTGCACAGACCTCCCGGTTTTCATATATTCAAGCCATTCCCACATACAAGGTCTCTGTGGGCTCTATGAGGATGTTATGGGAGACAGTGTCAAAAGCCTTGCTGAAGTCAAAGGACACAACGTCCACTGCTCTGCCCTCATCTACCCAGCCAGTCATTCCATCATAGAAGGCTATCAGGTTGGTTAAGCAGGATTTCCCCTTGGCAAATCCATGCTGACTACTGCTGATCACCTTCTTTTCCTCCATGTGCTTGGAGCTGGCATCCAAGATGAGTTGTTCCACCACCTTTCCAGGTGTGGAGGTGAGGCTGACTGTCCTATAGTTGCCTGGGTCCTCTTTCTTGCCCTTTTTGAAGACTGGAGTGACATTGGCTTTCTTCCAGTCCTCACGAACCTCTCCTGTTCTCCTTGACCTTTCAAAGATGATGGAGAGTGGCCTAGCAGTAACATCCACCAGCTCCCTCAGCACTCATGGGTGCATCCCATCAGGACCCATGGATTTGTGGGTGTCAAGTTTGCCTAAATGATCTCTAACCTGATCCTCCTCGACCTGGGGAGTCTTCCTTTCTCCAGACTTTCTCTCTCATCTCCAGGCTCTGGGATTCCTGAGGACTGCCCTCAGCAGCAAAGACTGAAGCAAAGAAGGCGTTCAGTAGCTCTGCTTTCTCTGTATCCTTCGTCACCAGGGCCCCCACCCCATTCAGCAGCAGGCGCACATTCTCCCTAGTCTTTCTTTTCTTACTGACATATTTGAAGAAGCCCTTCTTGTTGATCTCAACATTGCTTGCCAGATTTAATTCCAAATGGGCCTTAGCCTTCCTCATCATCCCTGCATACTCTGACAAAATTCCTATATTCCTCCCACGTGACCTGTCCCTTCTTTTGTATTCTGTGTACTTCCTTTTTGTGTTTGAGTTTTGCCAGGAGCTCCTTGCTTATCCATACAGGTCTCCTGCTCCTTTCACTTGACTTCTTACTCATAGGGATACTCTGCTCTTGAGCATGAAGGAGGTGATGCCTGAATATTAACCAGTTCTCTTGGACTCGCCATCCTCCTAGGGCCCTAGCGTTAGGTCCCTGAAGAGGCCAAAATTTGCTCTCCTGAAGTTCAGGGTTGCAATCCTACTTACTGCCCTTCTTCTTCCACGTAGGATCCTGAACTCCTTCATCTCACAGTCACTACAGCCAAGGCTGCCCCCAACTTTCACATCTCCAACCAGTCTTTCTTTTTTTGTTAGTACAAGGTCAAGCAGGACACCTCTCCTCATTGGCTTGTCCACCACCTGTGTCAAAAAGTTATTCACAATGCTCTGCAGGAAGCTCCTGAACTGTTTGTGGCTAACTGTGTTGTCTTTCGAGCAGATATCAGGGTGGTTGAAGTCCCTCATGAGAACCAGGGCCTATGATCATGAGCTACTTCCAGCTGTCTGTAGGGTTTTGCTGACTACCCTGTCTATAACTCTCCCCTTCCCTTATCTTTTCTTTTTCTTTTTTTTTTTTTTTTTTAGGGTCCTTGAATGTAAGTGCACATCTGCCATTGAGTTTGGTTGTGCCAAATTTGGAGAGACTGGAGGAGGTGGTTTTAAAAGCATTCTTCAGTGTAGGCCACCAGTTTGGTGTTACCTAGTTTTGTGCTCTCTTTTGTATCACTGATGATACTCACCTTCTTTTAGTGGGTCTTCTAACATCAGAAACCAGTGAATATTTTCTGTCTCTCCATCACTAGTGACTTCAGGGCTAAATCATAGCTTAGGGCCTCGTTTCACCTCAAAAACAGAAGGAAGAGCTCCAGGATAGAGCTTGTGCTCCTTCCTGCACCTCCTCCAAGCCCCATCCCCTTCGCCTGTGTGTTTGTATCATGGCAGGAGGAAGCTGGCAGTCCTGCCCAGGCAAGCCCAGCCCTGCTGCCATGGTCTCTTGGTGTCATTGCCCTCTCCACTGGGCAATGCCACTGTGTGCTGAGTAAAGCTGGGGCGTTTAATTTAGGCCCTGGTGACATGGGAAGCCTAAGCAAGCCCATATTAGGCTTCAGATCTGGTCTTCAAATCAGGTGTCAAAAAACCCACTCTGTATATGTAAAGAGTTGTTCTCTTTAGTACATTGCGCCCCTTTCACAGGTTGAGATGAGGAATAAGGATTGTGGATCTTTTTTTAACTTTCTTAAAAAAAAAAAAAAAGATGCCAGGTGGAGCAGAGCTACAGTTCCACATTACCTAATAGGCAGTGCTCCTCCTAGGGCACCTTGGGAGGAAAAAGGCCTTTTTCTTTGTGTCTCTGTGCTGTATCTTGACCAGACCCCAATACTGTCTTCTGACAACAGAAATAATTTCCTTACACACTTAGATGATAAATCTCTTCTAAGGCTTTCAGTAAATCAGGATAACAGTTTATTATTACAATTGCACTTTGTAACTTCAGAGGAGCCCAAGACAGTTTCACTAGGGAATAAACCTAAGCATAGAAACCACAAATCTCAGATTCACAGAATACATAAGGGAAGGTGCGTATGTGCTGAAGAAAGACTCATCATTTACTCATCATCAGATGTGACCCCATCCGAGCTTTTTGTTTTTGCACTAACCATGAGGAAGCACATGTCCAACAGCAAAGTGCAGAAATCTTGACAGGACTCTGGACTGGGGATCCTCCTGGAAAGAGAGACTTATGTCTGCTTATTCTTGGTGGAAATGAGAGTAACAGCAGGCGTGCTGCAACTTTCACTCAAACAATAGGTCATCCCCCTCCGTGTTCTCCCTCATGGTCCCTGGTGCAGGGGTTTCCACCACACACAGGGAAATGTCTGTATCTGGCACCATTTACATAACGCAAGGTTGTAATAGGTCAGCAAAGAGAGTGCTTAGCAGACATATAGTGAAACTGCACCAACACCTACTTCGTTATTGCTCTTCCTATGAGACACAAGCCTCATCCTTGCTGGAAATTATACTGTATTGAAAGATTTTTAATCAAGCCTCCCAAGCATATCTCTGTCCCTAATGCTTTTCTTTCCTGTCCTCAGACCCACAGGAATTCCTGGAAGCAATGAGCCGTACAACCTGGGAATGGTGACAACACATGGTCTGGAGACATCCCATGCAGATACGTTTAGCAATATTTCAAGGGAAGGGACTTTAATGGTGAGGGAGGTAAGTTGTAAAACAAACGTTTCCATGGAGCATCTTCAGGAGGTTTTGTCCATGTAAGCACAAAAAGTAACTGTGCTGTGTATCCGGAACACAAAATGACTGAGTAAATTGTGCTTGTTAATGACCTCGCAAGGCAATTTACACTCTGAGCAAATGTGACAAGCGCAAGTGTTTCTTGGAACTACAAACAGCAGTGAATAGTAATACTGTGGCACAACAGAGTGGATTCTGCTATAAATTACTGTGCTGTAATCCCAAAATAGCTCCAGGCAACAGAAGTTATCTTCAGTTTACAGCATTTATTTAGTGTGCTTGGAATGTGGCCCAAAGTTTCTGTTCTTTTCAACCTTTACCACCCCTTAGCTATCAGAGGTGTCCAGCTGAGGTAGGGCAGCTGCAGGCATTTACTTGAATGCTGATTACAGTGCTCTGGTCCTGTTTGGGGAGGGCCAAGCACCCGGTCCCCAGCTGCCCCGCGACCCTGGCCTTGCCAAGCAAGCGGGCTGCAGGGAGGCAGGGCCCGCTGGCCTGGCGGCAGATGCAGCTCTGCAGGCTGAGGAGAGCAGCTCTTTGGCTTTGGTGGTGCAACAGTATGGCTGCAGTCGACCTCCTGAATGCATTTTTTTCTGTTTTTTTCAGTTGGAAATCTTGGGCCATTGCATTTGTCAAATTCTCAGAAAGTGATCAGAAAGTTAGTGAGCCCTTTAAGAGGGATTTGTCCACTAATCCTGTAAATGGACAAATCTCTAAAAATCTCATCCATGTGGTACAAGTACATGGGGGGGTCATCAAAATGACAAATACTCATGACGGAAGGGAGAGAAGTTTCACAGCACCTATCTTACACACAGTGCAGATGGAGAGAACGGGGCAATATGTGGTAGAACGGGCAAGTGCTTGCTTGACAAACAGCCATTGTCTTAAGCGGCAATATCTAGAAGAGAGGTTTGTTATAGCTTGGGGCTGACCTTGTGTTTCGAATTTGGAGGGTACAGAAGGTGTGTCAGGTAAGTTGTTTCCTCCTCCCTCCACCTTTGCCACTTGAGGGTGCTGAGAATTTGACAGCAGCATGGATGGGGCTATGCCCCATGGGCTGTGTGTTGCAGCCCCCAGCACCTCTTCTCAGCACACCAGCCTGCTCAGGTGCTTCTTTAATAACACATACTTGTAACAGCTGGCTCGGGAGCTCTGCAAGATGCCCAGAGCTCTCCAGGAAGGTCTGTCTCCAGTGCAAGTTGTCATGTCTAGGGAGATGGTTGGGTTTGTCGGCCGCCGACAGAGTCTGTGGGAGAGAAAGGAATTGAATAAGATTCTGTCTTGCATTAGAGTATTTACCTAAAAATATCTGTGGAGGAAGCTTTTCTCCACAGAGACATGCAATTCTTGTTGACTCTAAGGGACTTTGCACACAGAGCACAGTAAGAGTAGTTGTGCTAACGTGCACAAGGGAAGCACTGATGCTGTTCACTGCTGTTTTGTGGTACAGAAACATGTCATGGAGGCTGTGTTAGCATTTGCAAATCCTGCAGTCAGGCTACTTGCCACTAGCTTTGAAAAGTCGTTAAAGCCTAACGTTGATCAAAGGGTCAGATTCTACTGTCAGCCATGTCACCAGCTGGTGTCACTGGTCTGGGGAGCAGAGCTAGCCATGGCATGGCCAGGGTATAGGCACCATGGTTGGTAAGACCAGAATCTGGCCTGAGATCCCTTCTTCCAAATGATGGTTATCAGGCTTCTCCTCTTGCTGTAATGTGCCTAATTACTCTGGATTGACTTTGTGATTAATCCTGTCTTTATTTCTCCTGGGGTGTGGGGTGGTTTGGTCTGATCTGCTGCTTGCCAGATTGCATGGGGATGGAAACAGCAGAGGGGGTCCTTGTGCTGTGCTTGCTTCAGGAACTGGGTGACTGCAGTCGACTTGGTTTTGGGTTTTTTCTCCTCCTTTTCTCTTTTTTTTCCCCCTCTCTTTCTTCCTCATGCCTTGTGTCTCTGCAGACTTCTGGTGAAAAAAAGCGTTCAGGCCACGCAGCCAGCAATGGCTTTGCAGGCCACATCAATCTGCCTGATCTGGTGCAGCAGAGCCACTCGCCTGCGGGCACACCGACCGAGGCCCTGGGCCGAGGCTCCACGCATGCGCAAGACATGGACTCGGTGCCTGAAGTAGGTGGTGGGGGCTCTTCCTTTTCCTTTTGCATTGCTTTACACAAGTATTAACACCTCTGTCCAATGAAGGGGCTTTCTCACTTTTTTCCTTGGCTTTCTTTGCTCTTCTCTCTTTTTATCTCCAGTCCATGTGGATGATTGTGAGTCTAGTGGAAATGAAAGGGAATACATTGGAGTATTCATATTTTGGTATATGTTTGGTGCAAGTTTGTACCAGACCTAATCTCAAGCCCCCACCTGTTTCTTTGGTAATGATGGCTTGAATGCTGCCAACATATGTGAAAATCCCAATCTTTTGGCATTTGGAAATACAAGAAAAACATGACATCCAGTGATGCCATTGATTTCATCTGGGCCAGGCTTCCGCCTGTTGCCATCTCTGATACTTAACAGGATCTGAAAGGTTAGCAAAAGTTGTAAGCCTGTATAGTTCTTCAGGCTAAAAAAAAAAAATTTTTGCACACCTTTAAAATTGTGTATTTTTAGTCATGGCAGAGTAGTTCTTGCTGGTAGCTGTTTTACAGGGACATGATTGAACATAATCTTTGTATAGAACATAAAAAAACCCTAACAAGCACAAGATGTTACACATAAGACAAGTGAATTGGTGTGTCTTGCTTACCATTGCTGACTGGGGGGACCATGCACATTTTCCTCTGTTTTCCTGTGAAAAATCAACCCATTTGGTGTTAAATAAGCTAGTTTACTTTGTTTTTCTTTTCTTTTTGTTGGGCATACATTAAAAGTTCTGCAATCTTGTCTTCTTTTATGGGTATGATGCACCCATTTGGCGGTTTACTTTACTAGCAGTATAAAAATTGCTTGAAATTGTGTGTGGATAAAATATAAGAACAGATAGATAGTGCATGACTTGACCTCAAGATTTTATCCATTTCCTTTGAAAGTGATGATAAGACAGCTGATCCTGAAAGTTATTGTCCTCCCAAAGTTATTCCAAGACTGCATAAACATGGGCAGGCAAGCTACAAGGATCAAGTTTAAATATATTCATTTATGGAATACCAACCGAGAAGATCTTTTCTATTCCTAAAACTTCATTTTTAGGCCTGACTGAGCTGGGAATGGGTGGAAGCAGAAAGTTACGGATTTAGTTCACAGACTTCCACTAGTGCAAGCAGAACTCTCCTCAGCTAGCTGGCAGCCGCATAGACATCTTATTTGGGAGTTGGACCTTGTCCTGGCAGTATGCCCATATGTGAGTCCTGTGCTTGACCAACAGAGTGAGGCAGATGGTGGGCTTGGGTGTGCCGATGGCCATGTCCATGCACTCCGTGTGCACCCTCGATGTTAGCGTGGTGTCCCGCTGGCATTTTAGGGCAGCGGTGCTCAGAGACTGGAGGCATCCTGTGTGCGGGGATGCCCTCGGGAGTGCTCAGGAGGCTTTCAGATGTGTTGGCAGCAGATGGGACTGGCTGCTTTCTGTGCTGGCTCCTGACCTCCGCAGGCTCTGTGCTGCACCCAAGGTCACGTTGCCTCTATGAAATAGTGTCAGTCACGCCGGCTCATGCCAGCAAGAACATCGAGACTGCTGCAGCTTGTACATCGAGACTGTTGCAGCTTGTGGGCTCAAGCTTGTTTTAACGGCCACCCTTTGCGAAATGGCTGCAGGCAGTTTAAGTCATTTCATTTATTTATTTGGTTTTGGCCACTGTCAGAATAGGTTTCCACCTAGGTGGCAGGAGCTGCAGGTCAGTGATTATTGCAAACTTACCACTCTGCAGAACCAGCTGCGATGTGTCAGGATGAAGAAGATTGAAAGGGACCTCACATTATCTTATCTGCAGCTTGATACTGACTCTATAAGCTGCGGCAGAGGTTTATAGAAGGTATAACAGGACCTGCAGCAAACCTTATTATTTAAATAACGTATATGGAAGTTACTAAAATGCCTATTTCTTAGGAGAAGATTAGCTGAATCTGAGCAAAGAAAAAAGATGCTGAGTGCATCCACATGAAGGATTTGTACATCATCAGACATTTATTTGAAAGCAAATGGATCAGGAAAGGTTCCCTGTAAATACTGGATTTTTTCTCCTTGAACTGCTGGTCTTTATGGAAAAAAGCTATGCAGGAAAAAATGTGTGTTTATTGTGTATGAATGAAACAGAGTAGGGAGTATATCTGATATGCATTTTGGCCATGCTGTACATGCAAATACACTATCTTCTCCTGCAGTATTCTCTGCCTCAGGCGATTAACTCCTTGCACAGCTCTTAGTTACCTTTTATTTTTTGGAAGTTCATCCTGTTTCTATGGAAACCAAAGTGATGTGGCGAAGCTATATGCATACAGATAGCAAGCAAAGCAAGAGCGCAGCATGTCGGCAGGCGCAGGAGATGGATGCAGGCTCCTAGCAGCACCGCGGCATGTTCAGTGCCACCAGCACTGAACTGGCCCAAGCCAGGAGCTGCTCCAGCGGCCCCCAGGGCCCTTCCCCTGCATGCTCCAGCCAGGAAGCCTCTCCTGGTAGTTTCCGTCCTCTGTCAACTCTGGCTCGTGGTCAAAGTTGGATTTGCCATGGCAAAATGCTGCAAACATGCAAAACTTGAGAGTGCTCTTTTCAACTATATATTCCCTCTTCAACTCATTAGGTTAATTCTTCCCACCTTCACCATCAGAGCTGCAGGTTTTCCATGCAGCTCAGGTGGCCTCTTTAGAGCAGGGCAGACCCATGAGGGACGCAGTGACTCTCCCGCGGGTGCTGATCTTCTTATCTGTGCAGTTTGCCAGCGTGGTGGCTGCCAGCTTTGGCTTTGAACACAGATAGCAGGCTTGGTGCTGGTGACTTAGTGACTTAAAGGAAAGCCAGGGAAGATTTACATTAGGGAAGGAAAATGCTCTGTGGAAGGAAAATGTGAACAGTCCTGCTGTTGCTGCTTCTGCTGAACTATTTGATTTTTGCTGCTGTAACAGCTCTTAATATAGGTCATAAATAAAGAATATCCTGGGTAAGTAGTGTAATAATAAATATAAGCTGCTCAACAAATGAGGGGAGATCATGTCACTTTTTGACTCCCCAGATAAGGATTTCATTTTTCTTAGGAGAAGGTTTTAGCCTCATTTGCTACCTTAACAAAGCAATAGCTCCAAGTAAAAGCAATGTGATGTTGTAATGTGTTCCTCCCCAGAGTCCCTTAGTGAAGTATTGCCGCTGCCATTCCCTATGATATGTTCAGGTTAAGTTTTATTAACTTAGGAATGGCCTTTTCTGCATTCTCACTTGAAATGTTGTAGACAATTTAAAATACTTTATTGAAATTACAAATAACCCATTTATGATACTATATGTGACATACCCATGATATGTGATAAATACCAGCATTTGAGAGGGGATGGAGCAGTGTGGGTAGGGCTGTCTTCTAATGGTTTTGCCTATCAGCTCTCCCTGAAAAGCTCTCCCTAAGTAACCATGCAGCTCACTCCCAAACCTTTGTTACCTCTTCCCACCTCAGGTGCATAACTGTCTCCCAAAACCTGAGTAGCCAGGCATGCTGAAGGGGTGCTGCTCAGTCGTGCCTTGGCGATAGATTTGGGGACCAGGGATGACCTACCCCAGCAGAATGAAAAACGTGCACTTTGCTTGGGAGCTGGCACATGCTGCTTTCCTGGATGTATCAGTATTTTGGTCTGAGCCCAGCAGATCTCTAGATAACAGACAATAAGCCTGAAGTGGTATTGTGGCTACATGAGCTCTCTTGTGGAAGTTTTACAGAGACTGAAATAGATTTTTACAACCTGTTAAAATAAAGTCTTCCTTCAAACTGTGCTAGGGAGGCATTTGGCCAAGGCATTGACATGAGGAAAGAGGCAGCCACACTTTTTGAAACTCGTTAAGCTCCTTCTGCAGTGCCTTGTCGGTGTAATGTGTTGCATGTGGTAGTTATGCCATGGAGCAGTGAGATGCAGTGGGCTTTCCTGGGGCTCCCAGAGCTCTTCTGCAAGGCTCGTTGGAAGTATGGGGGGCAGGAAATGACAGTAATGTGCAAAACAAACCAGCCCTTGCCTGCTTGACATCCCACGCTGGACCTTTGAGGCGGGTGTATTAGACAGAGAGAGGTAATTTTTACCCATATTTACTTTTAGCTGTGTCACTGCAGCTTCTCAGCTAACACGGCTCGTGGCTGTGCTGTGCTTCCAGTGGCGAGGAGAGACGCGCGGCCGGCCTCGGCACTGCTCACCTGGCCACTCCCGTCCCTTCGCCTACTGGTGCTCCACAGGCTTCCCTGCGTCCCCTCTTGTGTCTTCCTTGATGAGTTATTGGGGGAGGAGGAGCAAATGTTCATAGAAAATCACCAAAATGAGAGGGTTCATGAAGAGCACCGGAGGTGCAGGTGCTGGGTGTGCTCGCTGGAAGCTCCCACCACCAGTGTTATCATTATTTCTGGCGCTGAGTTCTCGCTCTGCTCTTTATTTTCCAGTATGGTATGGGAAGTAGCACCAAAGCGTCTTTCACGCCATTTGTGGACACCAGAGTGTATCAGACCTCACCTACTGATGAAGATGAAGATGAAGATGAAGAATCATCTGCTACTGGTAGGAAGCAAAGTGGAAGCAGAGGCCTCACAAAAGCCAGCTCCTGGAAGCTGGATAACCACACTGCATCTCTTTCAGATTTCACTTGCTCTTATCCAAATATTGCTGATGTTCATATCCTTATGCTCTCCCAATTTCATACAAATCTTTCTCTCCCCACCAGTAAACTACAACAAGAACAGTCTGAGAGAGAACAGGGAATAGCAAAAATCCATCTATCCCTGTCTGTAAGTGCAGCTGGGAAAAATGTTGAGGCTTCCTTTGCAGAACTGGGAGGTGGCAAACAGCTCCAAAAACCCAGAAACCACAGAAAATGGATGGATGTGGACAGAGAGGCAGAGAATAGCATTGGTCAGCTTTGTAGTTTGGGTTGTGGATCTGGGCACATCATCTGCTTACGCGTTTGGTGTTGGTTCAAACCTGTGATAAGACACTGAGCTCCTCTGAAAATTAATAGCTTGTAACATAGTGATGAGTCCTTTGTCAGAAAAAAAAATGAGTAGTTTCTTCCTGTTCCCCCAAATCCTGAGAGCACAAGTATATAGAGCTAGTCAGTCATGGCTCCTGGTTTTGTTTCGTTTCTTTCCAGCACTGTTTACCAGTGAACTGCTCAGACAAGAGCAGGCCAAGCTGAACGAAGCACGGAAGATCTCCGTGGTGAACGTGAACCCCACCAACATCCGCCCCCACAGCGATACCCCCGAGATCCGGAAGTACAAGAAGCGCTTCAACTCAGAAATACTCTGTGCTGCTCTATGGGGTAAGCTCCTCATTACACACCACCTTCTGCAGAGTTTCCGGGAGCATGTGGCTAGCAAGAAAACACAAATGTTTTATCCCAGAACTGAGCCTCTGCCTTGCGTGGCCCCACTCTCCACCCTGCACAAGGCAAATTCTGACCTTGTGTCCTTGAGCAAAGCTACATGCACTAACCAGGCCAGGAGGTGTACAGGGATGCTCAGCTCCCTGACACAACCATGGGTACCAGTGTGTGTGTGTGATAGCTTGAAGACTGTGCTTGCAGTCTCAGGAAGACGTGCTTGTTCTCTGGGTGTCATCCAGCAGTTTGCATTGCATATCCTTCCTGTCGAGGCCATAATGTGGCAGTCTGGCTCCCAAGTTATCAAAAGTACCTTGTGACTTCAAATCAGTGGTAACTCTGGCCCTAGTAGTCAAGCTTTTTCTTCCTGTTTTTAGTCTGAAAGTAAACATTATTTTACTTCCACTAATGAAAGAAATGTGGAAAGGTACCAAAGTATGAAGTATTTTAAGTCTTGGTTTTGCTGTAAGAGTGACCCGTGATGTTTAGAGGATCACCACCTTTAGTTGTGACTGTCACTCTTTTGATGGTGTCTGCGGTAGGAGAGAGTGAGCTTAGGATATAATCCTTTGGAGCAGGCCCTCGCAGGTAGTAGCTGTGGATCTCAGTGCCATGTATCCTCTGTTCCATGCACAGGTGTAAATCTCCTGGTGGGCACAGAAAACGGCCTGATGCTATTGGATCGAAGTGGACAAGGGAAGGTCTACAACCTGATCAACAGACGGCGATTTCAACAGATGGACGTACTAGAGGGCCTTAATGTCCTCGTGACGATATCAGGTACAGTAGCTGCTCTCAGCAGTTCATTAACCTTTTCGTTCCTATTTCCCAAGGAGGTCCCACTCAGAAAAAATCCAGCAAGGAGTGCAATTACGGCCTGACACAGTGACAAGCTCTACTTTTGGATCTGAGTGTACGTACAGGCCTCCACTTATGTGTCCTGCTGTGCTCAGGGTACCCCAGGCATGGTGAGGGCCAGGGGCTTGTCTCTCCTTGAGGATCAGTGTCTAGAGCTCCCAGCTCACACCTGTGAGTGCTTTCTGGCAGGAGAGTAAAACCGATGATGTCAGACCTCACAGGAGAGTGCCCAGCTGCCCTCCCTCTGGTCCCCAAAAATGCAGGTGGAGGAGCTGGGGCAGAGCATTCTCCTGCTGATTCCTTCCTGGAAACTCTCACAGAGGACAGCAAGAGAACTGCTCATTAGGAAAATTGCTTCATATCCTACTTTACTTTCATGTTGTTCAATAATTTTCCCTTGGTTTGCAGTCTGTTAAACTATAAATTACTATTTCCTTAGTTCAGGTAGATCTCTTCAAAAAATGCTGCTTTGTGATTTGCTTTGTTCTGCTACTCCACTATGTTTTTGAGAATACAGCTGTCAAGGTGTTTTTAGTACAGCTGGAAGATCAACAGGAGGTAGAGCTCCTCAGGGAATATTGGCCTCTGAGGCAGTAATGAGAAATGGCTGAGTGGGACTGTGGAAATACAGGGATTAGCCAACAAGTTTCTTGGTTTATAATTTCAGTCTACTCCCAAAGACTTTGGTGGAAGCTATTTTGTATCCTCGTAACAGGGCTTTGCAGCAGGGAGGTTTCTAGCCAAGTTATAGCCGCTAGAGGGGACAGAGACTTGCAGAAATATGACACTGCTTCAGTGCTGTAGCCTAGCACAGAGCTTATCAGTGAATAGCAGCGCGGATCACAAACAGAGGAGCTTATGTGCTAAATTAAAATCATGCTTTGGGATGTGCCTAGGAGAGGTTGTGGATAGCATATGTTAGAAACTGTGTAAGTGTGGGAACCGTAAATGAGAATGTTAGTGTGAAAATACCGCTCAGAGCTATAACACAGTAAGTGTGGATGAACCGTTCCCAAAATTTCAGTCACCAAAAGTGAGAGCCTTTCTTGCCTGAGCCAAAGGCACATTTTGCTTTGCTAGGTCTCTAAAGTATTGCTGTGATAGCTAGGAGAGTTAATCAGAATTTCCTGATCAGGATTTTTTCATCAGAGAATGATCATTTATAAAATCCAAGAAACTTTTCAGCTATGTACTTGTGTCTGTAAAACTCTCTGGGGACATGCCTTAGTTTCGGGGTGGAATTGCTGGTGTGTGAAGCAGAAGAGAGAAAAAGAAACCAGATGTCAGGTACCTCAGTGGCTGGATAACTTGCTAACATGTAAGAGAGCTGGGTTCATGTCCCTGCTTTGCCTGCTTCTCTCTCTATGCAGATTTGTTTACACAAGATGGAACACTTCCAACCTGTGAGTAAGTGAGAGAGTCTGTCTCTTAGAGCATCCACCTGCAGTGTGGGAGGCTGATGTCTGGTCTCTGCTTTGCATTAGACATATACAGGTATCAGGGTTTTTTACAAGAAAAAAACCTAAAGACCATCATATTATTATTTTCAACATCACTGCAAAAAAACCTTGCTTTTGTCTAATGGTAAGTGAAAATAGGCACTGAAATCTCAAGACTTTCCATGAAGGAGCCTTCTGCTCACCCACAGTGGCTGTGTCACAGGGAGAGCTGGAGCCCAGGACTGTGCTTGCATGGTTGCAGCTGTATGTTTTCTCTTCATTGCTTCTTGTTAGCTCTTATTGGGAAGTCTCCTTTCCCAACAGGAAAGAAGAACAAGCTGCGAGTGTACTATCTCTCCTGGTTAAGAAACAGGATTTTGCACAATGACCCTGAAGTAGAGAAGAAGCAGGGCTGGATTACGGTTGGAGACTTGGAGGGCTGCATCCACTACAAAGTTGGTGAGTGGCTGTGGACTGCTGTGCTGGGGTGGCTGCTCTGGGAATGAGCCTGGAGGCTGTGCTGCTTTTTTCATTGTCTGCTGTGGGTGGAAGCAAGCTTAATCTGAAGGAAGAATTTCTGAAGAAAATATCTATGTTAAAATAGCTCGTTGTTAAAAATCTTTCAATTTATCTAATAACTCATTTACTGCATTAACTACAGGCAAAAGATACTTGATGTCTTTTGGGGTTTTTAACCTATAATCCAATCTGATCAAAAAGGAAAATAAGAATTTCTCCATATTTGTAGGCAATTTGTTCTGTGAAAGCACTATTGCACAGATGGTATTTTGAACATAGATAGACTGGACAAGAAGTACGTGTAGACCACAGCTGTGAATAAACTTGATATTCATCTATAGGTGCACACCTTATCAGATGGCAACCAACAGAGAGATAGCCTTAGAAGCTCTTCCCGGAGATGAATTGTTCAGTCTTGTTTGAATGAAAGTGGATGTTTTAAAAATCAGTTTTATTTTGATTTTAGTGAAATATGAAAGAATCAAGTTCTTGGTGATTGCCTTAAAGAATGCTGTAGAGATATATGCTTGGGCTCCTAAACCATATCACAAGTTTATGGCATTTAAGGTATGTTTATCTTATTACCAAAATACACTCTGTAATTGTAAATACATGGGATTTCTTTGGTGTGCAGAGTAGAAGAGTATCTTGTGTGTGCAGCAGTGCTCTCTGGGACCCCTAGCAAGCCATGGCAGCGAGCTGGGGGCAGCCTCTCGTGGGGCACTGAAGAGGAGAGCCAACTGCGTTGCCCAGCAGACTCTATATTTGTTGCTAGGGGCTTTCAGACCTTAAGGGTGCAAACAAAACTACTCTGCAAAAACATAAGAGTCATTGCACTTCCTCTGGCAGGAAAGTACTCCAAAATCCTTGCCTGAAGAAATGCTGATACATGCTGCATATGGCTAACAATTAAATGTTGATAATAGCTTATGCTGTGAGGCTTTGGGAAGTTTGCAGAAAGCTGACCAAAAGTCCATGAGTAAAAAGGTAGGGGGGGTGGAGAAAGTGTTTGGGTTTTTTACCTCTTAACTATTTTTTAATGCATAGTTTGAAAAGGATCTGGCATTATTTTCCATTTTTATTTTGCAAGGCCTCTCATCTTCTGCAATGTGGGTGCATTTTCAGAATAGAAAGTCCAAGAGAATTACGTATTCTTTCTCTGTTTTTTCTCCCTTTTGTCTCCCTCAACTTCCTTCAGAGAGACCTTTCTCCTGTATAACCTGCCAAAGAGTATTTTGTACTTAGTACTTTAAAGCACTTTCCATCTTAAGTTCCGTGTGGAGGCAAGTCACAAGGGGCAGTGTCTTCTAGAGACTTTCATGCTGAGTAATCTTATTTTGCATCCTTGCAGCATAAATGGGTTTATTCAGTATTAGGTCACATTTGCTTTCCCTGAACAAAGGCCACAATAAATGGGCTCAGTGACATGAAGAACTCAGCAGCGTTAAAGAAGGATAGGATTGCGCCTCTGCACCCTGTGGGCAGATAGCAAGGATGCTGCTTAGTGCTCCTGGTGCTGCTTTTCCAGCCTGTGGGCTGAGCATCCTTTCCGCGTGCTCCAGGCAGGGATCTCTGGAGACAATAGCAAGTACCATTCACTGATTTCCACTGACAAGATTTAGCATGGTCCCTGTGGAGAAAGCAAATAGCCTGTTTCTTCTCCCAGTGATGTCTCACACCCCTGTTGAAAAACTAAGTTACAGAGAGAGGTAATCTATCCCAGACCTTACTGTGCCGGAGACCTGGTCCCTAGCCTGCATTCAGCAATTTGGCTGGAACAGGAAAAAGCAGCTCTTTGCTCATCTGGCTTATGTCAGCTGCCTCAGCTGGAGCAGTGATCCCTGCAAGAGGGGAGATGGGTGCTCACTGCATTTTGCAGACTTTGCTCTCATCACTCTGAGGCAGAGGGGCTCCCTATGTGCCTCCTGAATGATACAGTCATGTAAAATTGAGCTCTCTGTCACCCCCCTCTAGAGACCGAATCTTAGGGCTGGTCTCAGGTTTTTGGGGGAGAAGAGCTGTGTTTGGCAAGGGTGAGTGCTTTGCAGCAGACTTGGGGACTTTTTGTGCAGCCTCTTTGTGGTATCCTACCCATAGAGGTCTGATTTTCAAGCTTTCATTACAGCTGCTGGAGACATATTTTACAGGGACTGCTGGCCCTTTATGGCAAGTGCAACATTTATGTACCCTGTCAGAAGCCAGGCTGTCACTTCTGCAGGCAGGGAGGAAGATGCATCCATGCCCAGTAGCTTCTCTTAAGATATATTGCTATAAAAAAGCTATAGCAGCAAATCTGCTTAGATGGTTGGAGTGACTGAGTAATAACCTCCGAGGCATCTGACACAGGAACAGAAAGATCGGAATATAAATAACTTATTTAATAGGAAACATCCAGACAAATATGATTTCAAAACTGTCAGACTGCTTCTATGGGAATTTGTTTGTTTTCCATGGTACTCACTGAAGGGATTATAAAAGTCTTTTGCAGATCTCCAGCACAAACCATTGCTTGTGGATCTCACTGTAGAAGAGGGTCAGAGACTCAAGGTTATCTTTGGATCACACACTGGTTTCCATGTGATTGATGTAGATTCTGGGAACTCTTATGATATCTATATACCATCTCACGTGAGTACATGGAGGAGTGCTGCTGCATGAGTAACACAGGTCACCAGCAAGGTTTGGAGGGGCTTTCGCTGTGTCAGAAAAGGTGACATCTTGCCATGGCTATGACATGCTCCAGTGCTGTCCTAATTGATAATTGATTAAAGAGGACTTGGAGGTATCACCTACTTAATATTCATTATTTACACAGGCTATTTCTGTCCCAGTGCCCAAGCAGTCAGGTTAAAGGTTGACCAGGTCTCATGGAAGGGAGATTCTGTCCATACACTGCTTGGAACAGCAATGGGGCTCTTTGTAAGGCAAGATTCCATGAAACCAGGTTCTTGCTTTTTGGGCAGAGTAGATCCACGAAGCACTAACTGCCCAGTGTGCTCTCCCTTGTGTGGCACAGCAGATGTGCAAGTGAGAGTTGCAGGATTAGGGTAGCCCAAATCTCAGTAAGCCTGCTGCTCAGAATTCTGAAATCTCACTGCCGAGTGGGACTCACCAGAGGATCTTTCTCAGGTCCATAGGCTGTCAGAGTGCTACAAAAGATAGTGTAGATAAGGATTTTCCTGTGTGCTCGTTCAAGCTCTGTCCATGCTGTTGGATCAAGCAATGTGAAAAACTAGCCTGCAAGAATTGTATTTTTAATCAAATCCAGGAATTGCTGAATGTGGTCTGAGCAACAGAGCATCCTCTATGAGAGGTGGCAAGGAAGCTAGGGCAGTTTGGACTGGTTGTGTTGTCTTAGCTTTGGAAAGTCCGACATGGGTGAAAGTTACTGTAACTACTCTTGGAGCTAACAACTGATTGCTTAGGAAAATGGAAATATTTTCCCACTAGAGCTGCATGTAAAATTTTGTTTTTGTTTCCCTTAATTTGAATAGAAGATGGATTCATCAGTCAGTAGCAGCTGGTTTGGGTTACTGCCAAACGTCCACCATCATTTTGGGGGGGCGTATATGTTGTGCTCTCTTCATAATTGCTGAACCTGTTTATCCTTGACGTATATGACAGCTTTGATGGTAGGGTAAACATGACAGTTTATTCTCCTTCCAGCTTATCTCTTAAAGTCAATGCTGTTTATTGAATGGCATGAGGGTTTTGTTCCTGATTTGGTTTGGGGTTTTGTTTTCCTAAGGCTCTGCTCCCTTTCCCCTACCCTTTCCTCCATTCAGTGTAATTCTGACTTTTAGGATTTATTTTGACTGCAGATTCAGGGCAATATTACTCCTCACGCCATTGTCATCCTGCCTAAAACAGACGGGATGGAGATGCTTGTGTGCTATGAGGATGAAGGTGTATATGTGAACACCTATGGACGGATAACTAAAGATGTGGTGCTCCAGTGGGGAGAAATGCCTACTTCTGTGGGTAGGTTAACCCTTCCTCTTCACCTTTATAAAATACAGTTGACAAATAAAGATGAGGAGTCAAGGATGAGATGAGTCATTTGGGCTCTTGTTGATCAAGGTAAACCTCTCACAGCCAGGTAATAGATGTAATTGCAAAATGTCTACAGTTTGGTCCTGCACGGGACCAAAGTGACTTCAAGATTTTAGATCTGGTTTATCTGAAGTATAAACTGTTGCAATGGTGAGATCCTGTGCTGAGTGGAAAAGGTACTGGGTTTGGAGCTGGGAGAACCTGGGTTGCTCTTCTGGCTTTGCTGTTGCTCAGCTCCATGACCTCTGCAGGCAGTTCACCAACCTGCTCAGTGACCCAGCTTCTCATCTACAGAAAGAGGAAGAACTGACACTTCTTCTGTTTAAAGTACTTAGCAACCTCTGGATGAAAAGTGCTATATAAAGGCAATTGTTGATGAGGGCCTGTGTCTGACTTCCTGTGCCTGTGGCAATCAGAGCTCTGTGGTTCATCTAAATAGGCTTTGAATAACAAGTGATGACAGTTTTTCTGCCCATTGTGTAATATTTAGCTCAACACATATTGTGACACCTACCAAACACTTTCTTTTGACAGCCTACATTCATTCCAATCAAATAATGGGCTGGGGAGAGAAAGCTATTGAAATCCGGTCAGTGGAGACGGGACATTTGGATGGAGTATTTATGCACAAGCGAGCTCAAAGGTTAAAGTTTCTATGTGAAAGAAATGATAAGGTAAGTCCATGTCAAAGCTTGTATCTAAGCTTTAAGATACTATCAGCTACTTTTTGACTTTAAGTCTAGTTTATCTTGAGGTTAATAAGTAATTAATTTGAAGGTCCACTTTAAAAATAGTACCCATAAATCCACTCCAATTCATTCTCTTCAGTAGATGCAAATCTCAGCTTGTGGTGAGAAGATCTACAAGATCTCTCCCACTGCAGCCTGAGATCTGCATTGACTTGACTTGAATTTCTCTTCACTGTTGTGCCTAAACATTAAGTTTAGGGAATGAGGGAAGGAGAAATTGCACGAGGAAGAGGAATATTTTCATGGAAGACATGGTTGAATGCCGAACTGTAAATCTAGTTTCTGTCTTTGTCTCTGATGTTGAGTTCTTTGATTTTGAGCAGTTTTTCATAAGTTTATACCATTTGAGAAGGTTTGACTTAGAGCCCTGCCTCTCATTCACAGAGTTGTGGAGCACTTGACAGTTGTTCTTAGGACAGGGAGTTACATTTTGAATGCAAGAACCTGCAGAATGGAGACAACAGTATTTGCTCATCTCAGAACATTTAACAAAGATAAACTGGGGCTACGCAGTAGGGAATTCTTTCATAATGATTACGATCATGGAACACGTGAGGAAGCTAATTGTTCTGTTGTCAGAGCAGGGTTTAATAACATGCAATAAATAAATAATTTTATTGGATAGCTACTCATTAAATGAGCTTTGGCCTAGCATTGCACAGAGTTAGTCTAGAGTTCTGAATAAAAATTGTATCTTAAGCATACAATTAAATATATCATAAGGAAGCTACCCAAGAAGCTGAATTTAAATTGCCCGAATAACCCTGGTTGGTTTGTTTGTTTTTCCCCTAACTTTTGAGTACTTGACTCTGCAGGTTTTATACAGTTCTTTAAAATGATTTTTTTCTGTTTTGTTCTCATTGATTTTTTTCTTTTTTTAAGCAAACTGAAAAACATGCCTTCATCTTGCTATATTCTTGCTATATCTTGCTATCTTGCTATAACACCAGAACCAACTGCTCACTGGTAGATTTGAAATGCTAAACACAGATGTTTCTCTTTCTGGAGGAATGATTAGCAGTAAAGGATGTGTGAGGACTGAATAATTTTTATTTTAAAAAGACGGAGACTTCAGATATTTTAGCTGCTGAAGCTGAAGATGCGTCCCCTTAAGAATTCGCAAATTATGACTTACTTATTTTTAAAGCCTTCTATTGTGGTCAAATGTTGGTGGATCTTCAAAGCATCAGAAGGCCTATCCTTCATAGAAAGTCCTGATACATTTCTGTTCTTTTAACAGATTGAAAGAAAGTAGTTTTCCCTAACTTAGTTTTCAAAACCAGGTAAAATGCTGTGACTGACTTTGGCAAAGGAAAATATTTTCAGCTGAGGCAGATAACTACAACGCAAGGTATTGACCCAAATGGTTAATGTTCAGCAAAGGTACAAACCACTAAAACCAAGATCTTATTAATATTGCACAATAAATGATGCCATAGCGATAAATTATATGTGGTAAACTTGGTATTTTTAAGGTATTCCAAACCTTGCTGGAACCTCGATATTGATAGCAAGACAGAGATGACTCAGGGCTTTATTGCCACGTCTATTGCTAAGCGGTTTTGATGCGATCTGAGTTTTTGATTTCGCCGCGATGCTGCTGGCTGCTTCGGCGCTGACCTCCCACTGTGCTTTCCTTCCCCCAAACAGGTGTTTTTTGCGTCAGTGAGATCCGGAGGAAGCAGCCAAGTGTTTTTCATGACGCTCAACAGAAACTCCATGATGAACTGGTAACAGGAGAGCACGGGACGCTTACTGTCATGGCATTATTTCTAATTTAAAGGACATTGAACACGTGGACTGAGGCCGCCGCCGCGGCAGATGCAGGAGGACCCTGCGCTGCCGCCCCGTCCCGCGCCACCGCCGCCGCCCCGGGCAGAGGGGCCCGCGGGAGCGCGGCCCTGGCCAGCGTCCGCGCTCGGGCCTCGGGAGACTGGCCTCCCCGGGGCTCCTGATTAAGCTGTGTTATAGTGGGTTATTAATTTTTCTTTCCTTTTTTCTTTCTTTTTTCTTTTTTCTTTTTTAATTTTACTTTTTTCTTTGTCCCCTGCTTTGTAAGAACGGGGAAAGAAACCGTGTCAAAGAGTCTGTTTTTAATTCTGTCTGCCTGCTAGCATCAAATATTATAGTATGTTGTAAAGTTACCAATTAAATCTGGTGAGAGACAGCACAATAAATGTACCTTTTATCTTTGTGATGAAGGCCATAACCGTATTTAGCTGGGTAATTTTAGAAATCTTTTGCCTTCACCAACATTTGGATGTTGCTCTTGGCAGCAACAGCCGGACGGATTTTTAAAGGAGAGAGAAATAACAGGTGGGCTCTTTTTTTCCCCTCTTCTGGGAAATGGATTTTAAATGGCTAAACTACTAGCCTTAGACTAATAAAAGTCAGCTACCGTACTTGTCAGTCTGTCAATCCATATTTCTATATGGATCCTCACGTGAGGGCGAGTCGCGGCGGTGCCGGCGGGCGAGGGGCCGGGGGCAAGGGGACGCCATGGCCTCGCCGCCGTCGTGCTGCGCCGCAGCCGCCACCATCGCGCGCCGCGTTGGGGCCCCGCGCCGGCACCCGGCCCACACGGTGCGGGAAGGCGCCTCGCCGGATCAGGCTTGTAAAGAGCTTAAAAAATATATATATTACGTGGTTTCTTCGGCCGAGGGTCTCGATCGGTACTCGTTTCCTGCCCCCCCACCCCACCCCACCTCTGCAAATTTCCCAACATACGGTGAGAAACGACATCTGTGCCGAAATGTGTATGTATTTAGTTCAGGTTGAATTGTGTCCTTATAAACTCTGCTCAGTTGGTTTAAACCTTCAGCGCGTATCTGGGATTTTTCTTTTCTCAGTAGCTACAAGCATGGCTGCCTGTGGTATTAGGGTGTCGCATAACGAGATCTGTGTTGCTGGTTTTTAACCTACCTCGTTTTGTTTGTTTGTTTGTTTGTTTTGTTTGGCTGTTTATCACAGCGCTGTTACCTCCAGCGACATATAGAGAGCTTAACTGGCAATCTCGGTGTACTCAGCAACGATGGCTTTATTAAAAAATAATTTTAAAAAATCAACAGCAGTTGGTCAAACTTGAATCTTTTGTGATCCGCAAGAAAACCGGCTGCTCAGTCGCCAGGCTGGCGCCGCGGTATCAGGCCCTCCTGCCCCGGGGGCTGGCGCCACTCGCCCTGGCCGCCATCTTCTCCCCCCCGCTACCGCCTGGCCGCCATCTTCTCCACCAGCCGCCATCTCCCGCCCCTGCCAGCACTTCATGAGGCCACAAAATGGCGTTGCACCGGTGGCGCCAGGGTCTCCCTCGCAGGATTGCCACCAGCTCTTTATATTCTCACTGCGGTTACCTTAAACCGGAGCTTGTTATTGAGTTCATGTTGCAAACTGGTAACTCTTCTCTCCTTTTCTTTTTCTTTCCCCCTGAAGTGACGAGTTCAGAATACACAGCTTTAAATGATCTTTTTTTTTTTTTATTGTGGGGTTTTGGGGTACAGTTATGGAATAAAAGGGAATCATTGTGTTTAAACATAAGGTAGTATGTGAATGTATTTTTTAAAAACCATGGAGTTGTTTGAAGCAAAGTCATAAGAAACCAGTATTAATGCGGTCTTGTTTACAGCTTATGTACATGAACATAACATAGATCAAACGCATTTCTGGTGCCAACTACAATAAAACACAAAACTTCAACATGAAGCCATGCCTTCTCTATATTTGTGCTGACCGTTCCTGGGACGTTAACCGCCAGCTCCTCCATCTTCCCCCTGAGCCCGCAGGCTCCTCCAAAACCCTCAGCCAGCGGCAGCTTCCACCCTTTGGCAAGATGCGAACACTGCTGTAAAGACACACATTTCCCTACAAATGTGTCTGCCTTTGATTTGCTTATCTTTCGTTGTAAAAAAAGCCCATCTGGTCCTTGGCCGATTGATGCTCTCGGAAATGACTTAATTGTAGTGTTTAAAGAAATAAAAGCTGTGGCTCCTTTCAAAACCCTGTTTCTGGGAGCTTTTACCTAAGAAAGAAAACTTACTATGTGCTGAGCTGAGCAGTGCTTTTGGAGGAATAAAAGAAATCACATCTGTGCATGCAGGAGAAATTGGAGCCAGTAGCAGATTCAGTTATGTACAGAGCTCCTGCGCAACACGGCACGACCTGAAGGCAAGAGCTGCGCCCTGCACGGTGAATTAACGAAAACCTACACGAGCGGCAGCGAAGCAGCGAGTTTCCCGCCGTTAAACTCGGCGGCCACTGCGGCGAAGCCCTCACCGACCGGCTGGGAGCAGGTAAGGGCCGTGGCGAGCAGCGCCTCGCGGCACGCGCCTCCTGCCCGGCATCGCCTCCGTGTCCAGCGCAGGCGTCCCCCGCCTCTGCCGCCAAGGAGAAAGTCGAGGAGATCTCCGCAGGGATTTATTCAGAAATAAACTTGGGAGGCTCCGTAAATTGGGATGCCTGTCGCCAGTGCCGTGGAACGGCGGCCCCGCGCTGGCCGTGTCCGGGTAATGTCTGCAAACGCGTGCTGTCTCCGCAAGCCTCTGCTGTGCACCTGTCGGAGGGGGTGCTTTTATCTGGAAGGCTACAACCTTGCGGTCCTCCACGTTGTTCTTTTCATTTTCTTTCTTGTTTTGCTCTGTTTTTTACATCAAAGCTGCCTCTAAACAGCCCAGACGTGGTAAATAGGGTGTGTAAATTACTCCTGCCACAGAGAAAGCTTCGCTGTCCGTGTCATATCTTTAAATTACTTTTATTGATGTGAAAATGTGTTCAGTTGTTCAAAAGCAAAGTCTGACCGTAAACTTTAACCCATTGCTTTTAACGCTTAGCACTGTACAATGCTGATTATATTTAGCAATATACTGCCTGGCAATACAGCGTAACACAAGTGTTGTTTGCAAATGATATAAATAATGCTCATCAGGAAACATAAGTACTAAGAGATTCATGGACACAAGGTAACATCACGCAGATTAAGGGGTTGGATGATGATATTTGGGATTCCTATCATTTAAATATTTTGAGCACTCAGGTAATTACAACGTAAGAAAACAGTTTCGGTTTACCCTGGGCTAACCACGACACTAAACCGAGCAATGGGAAACTGAGGCCGTTATCTCTGCCTTTCACCCAAGCAGCACGTGTCCTGGCGTTAATGGAGTGCATCTCTGCACTTCCCCTCCGCATGCGTGAGCATGCTTACCATCATTTATTAAATGAGATGATTTTAGCACTTACAACTGGCTGCTCTGCACCTGTGGTTTGCATAAAGCACCTGTGGTGCGTGCCTAGGTCTGCTTCAGCATGCTGCTTTGCAACGTGTTCGTGCAGATCAGAGATCTGGCATGTTGTGCACAGCAATGCAAACTCTGCTTTTCAAAAAGATAGGGCAGAACATGTGTTCCTCCTGTTCACAGACATAGGTGCTAGTGGCGCCTCTGAGTGCAGCTCAGTCCACTGGTCAGCCTAAAGAGCAGCTGAACAGAGTAGATAGCAACATGGTGCAAGTAAGCAAGAATTAAATCCTGCCTGCATTACATCTCAGACAGATGACAGCATGTCATTGACTCCAGAGCTTCCACACTTTAAATGTTTCCCTGAAAAACTGCGAGAACATATCTCTCAGAGCTTTTTCATGGAAAAATCAGAGATTTTCATGGAAAGACCCCCCCCCCTTGCAGACAAGGGACAATCTCCAGCTGCACAAAGCAGAAGGCTTTCAAAACCTGCAGACATGCAATCTTTTTTTTTATTATGAGGCCTCCTGGAATTTGGTATGATATTTTTTTCTAGTATTACTAGCAACTGGGTAAAATGCTGAGTATCTGCAACTGGAATCAGCTTAGTTATGGTTTGTGTGGCTACTGCATCTGCAAAGAGGAGGCATCTTTCTGCTGATGCTTGAGGTGGGGCTTGGGCTGCTGTAAGCATGATACTGAACAGTCACATGAAGTTGCATCAGTTATGCATGCTCTTGTCACCCTTTTAGACACATTCAAAGACCATTTGACAACATACTGGAAAAAGCATAAGAGCCCTAGGAAAGCTGGCAAAAATATGTCCTAGAAATAAGCACCGCAGAGCTGGCCCTGCAGTGAAGATGCTTTTGGCCCCAGGTTCAGCCTCCACCTTCCCTTTCACCTCTGTGATGTGTGTGGCCTTGGTCAAATCACTTAACTGCTGCATGCTTTGGCTCATTGTAAAATGGGGGTAATAGTGCTCCTGAGTTGCCTATGTTATGTTGATAAATGCACTGTAAAGGCTATGGCACAGCAACAGGCCATTAAAAGTACAAGAGATTAAACTAGCTAATCATTTATACTGGTGGAGTTTAGCATGCTGTTCTAGCATGTAGGAGGCTGCATTGTGCTGTTCTTTGATTTTCCAAGCTAACAGCCAACAGGTGGTACTCTGATGTATCCTCCATGAGGTGTTTCCAGTGGGAAACAGATTTATAAACCAGTCTTTGCAATCCAGTGGGTCAAGCTTTGAGCTGATCTCTGCTAAGCAGCAGAAAGAGACACAGTGCCTAATTCAACCCCCTCTGTTCAGAAAAGAACACAGGCACGACTCCATTAGCATTACTGAGAGTTAAATATGTGCTTAAAAATACTGCATCACAGCTTTGTGGAGGCAAGGCTTTAGACAAGTGTATTATATAGCAGGAGGCTTCTTGTAGCTGTGTTCCCAGTGCAAGCTGGGGACTTGCCCGGAGATGGTTAAGAAATGCTTTTCCTTCCATACGCTTTCTGCTCCAGGTACCCAGTCTACGCCACATCTGGAAAGTAAGCTTTCCAAGCAGGAGCTGAAGCAAAAGCAGATGGAGCTGCCACAGGAGGTGACAGCTAGCAATGCAATGGGCCTTCACATTAAAGCTGGGTGGATGGAAGCGTTTCCATCGTAAAGGAGGCTGATGCCAGGACCCCACTCTCCATTGTGGGTCTCCACCCTGGGGGCCACGTGAACGCTCTGAGTTTCTAGCAGAACAGCCAGTGAGCTTTCCCCGCTCTGGCAGAGGACTGCACACTTTGGCCAAGGAGGCTGAACAAGGAAGGAAGGGAAGCACCCTAAACCTGGCTCATAACACCTAGCACAGGAGGACCAGTAGGAGGGCCTGGGGAAGGGGAGGCAAGGTCCTGGCCCTGGAGGCAAGCACAGCCACACAGCACAGAGTCCAGAAACCATGGGGTTTACGCTGGCAATGGGTCAGAGCTGCGGCGAGACCAGATTTTAGTGTCTGGGTCCTGGCCACCATGTGAGGCTAGCATCTGCAATGCAGGACAACTTTTTTGCTCGCTGACATGTGTGCACACGATGCCCAGGGGCTCTGGCTTGCACCAGTGCGAGCAGCATGCAGCCAAGCCAGCGAGGGCAACCAGCAGCCGCTGCTGAGTGGGAAGGTCTGGAACCTGTCCAGACGGAGGAGCTGAAGGGGCAGCTGTCAGAATTTCTCTTTTATAGATGCACACAGTGGTTTTCTTGATGGAGGAAAAAAAAAAAAAGAAAGAAAGCACATTTAGGGCAGGCTAAAAGTAATGGAAGTGACACTCCACTCTATCTATCTCCAGTCTCTAGACAGCCTTTCTCCAGCAGCGTAAGGCACATCCTGCTGGGAGTCCTGCTGCTTTCCTTTATCTCAGACCCCTTGGGAGCCACAGACTGTATCTGACCACCTGGAAAGAGTTAGGGGGAAAACAGGTTATTACCCTCGCCTGGCAGTGTGGGAGAAGGATTCAGTCCTCACCTGGAATTTCACAGTGTTCAAGGTTTCAATCTGGGATATTGGTTTAGGCCCCTCATTCGTCTTCCAAGCCAAACCTGAGGAGCCAGTTAATCCCTCATCCTGCCAGCCCACCTGTATGGAGGTATTTTGGTGTCTAACTGCAATGCAAAGAGAAGGTGCTTGTTAATACCTCGGTATCCACAAACACAGAGAGCAAATGCATTCAATGGAAATGCTCAAAGATGTCAGCTGGAAGGACAAATATGAGGAAAACTTCAAAAAGCTCAGCCTCAGTGGCCCGTCACCCTCTGCCAATACAGAGGCTTTCAAGGGGAATGCAGGTGCTATGGCTGGAATCATCTGACAGGTTAATGCAATGAAGTTTTCTTCTCAAGTTAAAGTTTTACTCTGAAGCCAGTGCAAAGATTTGTGGGTTTTCCTCTCATCTTTTTTTTTCCACCTCTTACTCTTTAGAAAGTGCATGTTATGCTCATGTGAAGTCTGACTGACTGAGAGCATCATCCAATGATTAGCAATAACTCAGCTGCTGGCATGAAAACCCTGACCCGACCCCTCGGAGCTTATCATCTGGAAGGTAATGGGATTAATCAGCTTCTTGGCTGAGTCAGACTTTGATATCTCTGCTGTGGATGCTGCGATCTGCCCCAGTGAGGTAGTTGCAGTCTGCTAATGATGTCAGGGATTATGAAGCCAAGACTGAGTGAGTCCAGCAAGGATGAGCTGCACAGACCAGCTCAGACCAGATTTGCACCAAGGTGCAAAGTGCATGACTACTAAGTCAAGCCAAAGGTGAACAATATTTGAGAGCATAGAGATCAGCTGGTGGTGCTGAAAATGCTAAGCATTCAAACGGGTGTAGCTCTTTAGTGCAAATATATGTTATTGTAACATTCTGGGTAAAAGTTTACTGCATTATGTCTCTGTAGATGCACAAAGTGTTCTTCTTTAAATGCTCAGGATGCATACAAATGTGTTAGCATGTATTAGCTGAATGTATTAGCATTACATCTACTTGTTGAAGGGTTTGTGTATGTGTGTGTGTGTGTATGTGTATATATATATATATATATATATATATAGGCAGAAACCTGTATACATTTGTATTTGTATATATTTCAGTATATGTTGTATACACACAAAAATATATTTTAAAGCAGGTGCCAAGAAATATTTAAGTACAACATTCATTTCCTAACTTCTTTGCTGCATATGCTGGAAGGGCTTTTCCTGCTAAAATTCAGTGACAAGGTTTGTAATTTAGCAAACAAATCCAAAATAGAAGCCAAGAAAGGTGTTGAGGAACATCTTCTAGAAATAGCTGTTAACACATTCTTCAGTCCCTGGCGTGCAATATAGCAGTGGTTCTCCGAATTGCAGACTGTTTGATTGAGGGACAGCCAAAAAGCAGCCTTTTAGCTGGATCATTCAAATTTCAGAGGTTCATTCTCTGACTTTGCAAGTCTTTCTTTGTTTCATCTATCCCCTAAATACAAGGACTGGTAGTGACTGCTCGGAGCTGAGAAGTGTCCAAACAACCCATAGAAATGTTAGGAAGGCTTGGGTTTTTCATTAACTTCAGAGTTGATATAGTCCCATCTTCCGGAGCACAAGTCAGTTTTGCTGATCCTGCTCCCTCCATCCCATTCCCATTGTCCCTCCTTCCGTACCTGAACTCTAACCACACTCTGGGAAAGCTCTCCTCAGTCCAGGACAGTAACTGCTCCCAAGAGGACTGCAGAAGACCCAGAGGATGGACAAGAAAAATAAAATGCAGGCAGAGAAGGTAACCAAAGCTCAACAGTATTTTTGCACTAGTATTTCTGAGGGAAATCAGCAGAGAGTACCGGCATTTGTTGCTTATGAAGACCAAAAGCAACAAGAAAAAAATTTCCCCCCCCCCCTTTTTGAATCTTTGGGTCTTTGACAACTACCTGCTGACTGCTGGGGGAGAGGGACTGGGGGACTGCTTTTTGTTTTTAGGAATTCTGACAGCTTATAAGATAATTTTAACTATGATGGAAGGAAATAATTCATGAGACAGCATTGCTGAAATGCACTCTCTTGGTCTTTTTAACTAGTTGTTCTGCCTCAGTAGGATTGCCACCTGTAGAAAGGCTGGGGACGGAGCAGAGCATATTCCTAGAACTAGTCACATTTACTTATTAGTGCATAAGTGTGAATGAGTGCTCATCAAAAGCATCTTTTAAAGAGGACGAGGGTGGCTGATCAGAGAATGCAAATTGCAGACTGGTTTGTGCAGGGCAACATCGCTCTGCTCTGGGGGCTGATCCTGCCTTGAGCATCCCTCGCGTGCCTCCAGCTCTCCGTGAAATGAAGGAGGCACACTATGTCCCCAAGCCCAGCTGGGAAATACCTCTTCTGCACCCAGCCATGCTGTGTGCCCAGTGCCCTCAGCATCGAGGGCTTTGGGGCAGCAGCATTACAGCAGCGATGGCTCTGGGTGCCTCCTCCCTTGCTGCCCACCACCCTGCAGCAGGGCTGTACATAGGGCACCTGCAGGACAGTGCAGCGAGGCTAGTTTCTGCTCTCTCTTGCAGCACCTCACGGGAACACTGGTGCTCTCTGTCTTCACTGCTGTGCTGGGCTTCTTCCAGTATGGCTACAGCCTGGGTGTCATCAATGCTCCCCAGAAGGTAAGTGGAGCGGGTCAGCCCTGCAAAAAGGCACATTGCCAAGAGATGAGCGTCTCAGGGTAGCTGGGGCAGCCTGAGGAGGCAAGGGGTCCAGGTTTTAACTTGGAGAAGCATGCAGGAGCACACTGTCCATCTCTGAGGAGTTAGAAAACCACCACAATAAGTTAGGGTGGTGAGAAAGCTATTTGCATCCCTCCACTGCCATCTCGCAGCAAAAGCAACAGGGCTCTGGACTTCCCAGTGTCATTTTTAATGCAAAAGCAATGCCCATGCCAACAGGGGCTCAGCACCTGCGCTGGGGCTGCAAAACCCCCCAGAATAGGGCTGGAGTGGGGGAGGCTATGAGGCTGATGGTGTTTCTCCTCTTTGCCTGCTGCAGGTGATAGAGGCCCACTACGGGCGGGTGCTGGGGCTGGCCCCTGCGGAGAGCCGTGCCTTCAACATCTCCGGAGCCGACGGCAGCACCGCCGTCCCCAGCCTGGCGACGTGGGAGGGCTCAGGGAGTGCGGCGGAGCCCCAGGTGATAGCACGGGATGCCGGCCCCCAGCCCATCCTCACCATGTACTGGTCCTTCTCGGTGTCCGTGTTTGCTGTCGGCGGCATGATCGCTTCCTTCACCGTGGGCTGGATTGGCGACCGGCTGGGGAGGTGAGAGCCAGCCACAGCACCCACTCCTGCTCAGAGATGCTAAACTCATCAATTCTCATTTTCATAACTTTCTGGGAGCTCAGAGCCTGCAGCTGGAAGTCTGCTTAAGCCCTCCCCCACCTCCCCAATCTCTCGCCAGGCATGCGAGTGACAGCACATAAATTCCCTTCTATTAATTTCAAATTATTACAGTCTAAGCCTTTTGTTTGATTTTTTTCCCTCTAGAACTGTTTCCTCCCTGTCGAAATACCTTTGTATTATTTTTCCCAATTTAAGGGGGGAAAAAATCAAACTTCCAAAATATTGTTCCAAACATTACAAGAGTCTGGCTTATTAAAATCCTAAATTATAAATCAGACTTTTTATTGTAACTTTTAGCATGTCAGACAAGAAATTGATGAGAAACCTTTATTAACTTTTTAATTTGTTCTATTCTTCTGTGACAAAGGGAAGAGGAGGAAATTTGAATAGCCTTTGCACAAGATGTGTAATATGCTTTTAGCTGCTCTGACAGCACCCCTTCCATATATCTTTCCATGCATATGATCATTATTCTTTCCCCTGTAGCACTGATTAACTCACTTCACATTTGTCCTGATTTTCTATCTCAATGCCTGTGGGACAGTGCCCTACTCCAGCTGGGGGCATGCAAGCTGACCTGAAGCATTCTTGTATCTGGGTTTGACTGACATTAGATCATGTCTGAAAACCAGCAAGATTTTCAGTAAGAGAGGGGTCAGAATTAAATGGCAAAGCGAGGGGCTAGGGTTTTTCCTCTTGCGATGCAGCTTCCTGCATTGTGCTCTGATCTTGCTAGCCCTCCTGCCCCCATCCCACTCCTTACCCCCAACACCACTGAGAATAGCATGCACCTTGCAAGGCTCACGGCATCACCATGCATTAGACACTCCAGTGCTAAGCAGGGTCACCCACATCCCCAGCCATTCAGCCATTCCTGGCAGCGCTCAGCCCCAGCTGGCATACATATGGTTTCCGGGCCAGATTGACAATCCCAACGTAGCTCTGCTGTTGCTGAATTGCAGGGTTAAAGCTATGCTGGTTGTGAATATCCTTTCCATCTCCGGGAATCTCCTCATGGGGCTGGCAAAATTTGGACCCTCTCACATCCTCATCATCACCGGGAGAGCCATCACAGGCCTGTACTGTGGTAAGTCGTGGCAGGCTCCAACACAACGAGGCTGCCCCAGCATGCTGGTGGCAGGGCTGAGCACCTGTGTGGCATGGACACCCACAGAGACACAGTGGGGGCACATGATACAGCTGCCAGCTCAACAGCTCTCATGCAGCGGACAGGGATTGTGCCCCACTGGGGACCCCAGAGAGTCAGGAACAGGCTTGTCCCAGGAGCCACAGGGAGAAGGGCTGTGCTGTGCCAAAATGGTGTTGCAGTTAAGGAGTTTCTCCTATTTTTTATGTTTTTATTTAACAAGAGGTTTCACATGTGGGGTTTTCCCTCTTCCTATTCACACTTGCCTTCCTCACTTCTTTTTAGAAGTATTTGGGCCAGCCTTGTCATGAAGTCAGTTTATTTCGCTTATATTAGAAACTAGCCCTGCCTTGGTGAGCAGCGCCTTTAAGGTTTTCTCTTGCTTATTGTTCTTATTATAATAGTATGTTGCTATCTATGCCGTTTAAAATGATCCCTAGATAACAGTACTATCTATGGTAGTACTGTAGATAGTGGGAAGAGAAGATGGGAGGTTGATAAGATGGAGTTATATTAGAATTACCTTAGAAAAACAAGTCATTATCATTGTCACTGGCGGGCAGACATAATACTCCCTTTCAAAGGTTCAAGACGAGATTTGGAAGTTCTTTGGTCTGAAATAACCTCTCTTAGCAGATCATTTCTGCTTTGTGGTATGTATGTGTTCAAATGTAAAGATTTGAACTGCAGTTCTGAATCAGGGCATATTTGAGCACTTTTTGCAAACTGCCAGGCATTTCCCACTCCTGGCCAGGGAAAAGGACACATAGGGGTTTGGCAGCACACAGGAAATAGTACACAGGTTCCATCCTCCTTTCCAGTTTGGGAAATTGTTGATTGCCAACTGCAAGCTAGAAGACGTGACGCCCGTGTATGCTCTGTGCAGGACTGTCCTCTGGACTGGTGCCCATGTACGTCAGCGAAGTCTCTCCCACGGCCCTCCGAGGAGCACTGGGAACCCTGCACCAGCTTGCTATTGTCACGGGTATTCTTATCAGCCAGGTAAGAGGGAATATGCACAGGACCAGAGAAAGTATTTAAGTGATTAGGCAGATGCCAGCGAGGATCTGAGGAAACCTTTGAGAAATCTCTTATAATTTCACTCCAAAACTGAAGGAGAGTTTGAAGCAATTTGCTCTGATGGGATTGAATTCCTACCTTGATTCAGAGGTGTCCTTACCAAAGAGCACTTCCTCTCCTGTAATCAAAAATACTTCTGAAAACAATTTCTCTCCTCCTCTGTGAAGTGTTTGTGTGCATCTCTTCAGAGCCAGACTGAATCCTCAACATGAGGTGCTTCATATTCACGTATGCCATTCAAAAACAGCTTTATCAGCAAACTAGGAAAGTCCCCATCAGTATTGTTCACTGTGGCAGGAGTCTCAGGTATGTGGTAGGCTGGCATATAAAATCTGCCTGGAAACAACACATCCAGAAAACCTACCCCAAAATTCATCTTATTAAACTTAGCCAAAGACTATTCTTTCTGGAAAAAAACATGGGAAGAAAAGATTGTAAGGTAGGTTCTGCCTCTTTCATTAGCTTTGAGAATACAAAAAAAAAAGCTTTGCAAATAGTTAAAAGAAAAGGCTTGTCTATGTTTTGTTTAGAAAGCTCATTTCAATTTTAAAGTACTCACAACATCTTTGGAAAACCTATTTCAATACCATAAACACACACACAAAACAAAGCTGGAGTTAGCACATTTGCTGAAAGTCAGCTCCAAATGCCATATTGTGGCCCCAGAGTTCACTCTGTGTTGGTGCATCAGGCACCCCATGCAGTATGAATTTCAATCTGAGCTCCAGACTTCTGTGGAACTCCTTAGGACACATATGCAGGCACTCTGTACATTTGCATTAGCTAATTGTGATTCTGCCAGAAGCAAGCATGTAGGAAGCAGAGAAGAGAGCTTGATAAGGAGAACTCAAGAGGGCTAAATGATATCCTTTTATATATGCAGATGTCAACACCAAAGACGCAAAGATTCATGAATACAGGAGGGTTTTCCTCAAAGTGCATTCTATTACATTTTTTCTCCTTTGTGTTCTCCTAAGAACAATTACAGAAAGCAAACAACTATGCAAATCCATAGCTCCAAAAATCCAGGAGAGCAAGGTCTGAGGAGAAAGTATTTCATCTGCTTGTCTGTATTTGCAAAGCTATTTACACAGAGGCCTAATTCTGGCTCTCTTTTACCATTTATTTATTATGTAGGCTTACAAATAGACTTTCACCAGTGACCTAGTATCTGCAAAAAGTCACACAGCAGTGTAGATGGGACAACATGATCATAGACTAACAAAGCAGCATTAACCAAATAGCCACTTTCCGCTTGGCTAGACACAGTTCTCCAGCTAGTATCAAACTCCAAAGACAAACATATCATAACTAAGAAATCAAACTGCTGGGACTGAGACAAACTAGTTGCTTCCAATTTTCTTCTGGGTTGTCACTCTAGAAATGCCATACTAGTCAATTAATTTCTTGTTCTAAAGTGTAAAATATATCAGCGCCATTCAAACATGGATCAATTATTCCAGGTCCTTGGACTAGACTTTCTGCTGGGCAACAATGAGATGTGGCCCCTGCTTCTTGCCCTGTCTGGTGCAGCTGCTCTCCTTCAGTTCTTCCTGCTCTTGCTGTGTCCTGAGAGCCCCAGATACCTTTACATCAAACTGGGAAAAGTGGAGGAAGCTAAAAAAAGTAAGACACAATTTCTGGTTTTGTCTGTAGTTGTTTTCACACTGTTAGCCTCTTAGAATCAAATAGGAAAAGGGAAAATTCTGGCTGAGTGCATACATGTGTAACTGGATATAGTTGTTCCATCCCACAGCAAGCATGGTTGCTGAAGGGATTTCGAACATCCACATACATTCACTGACTAATGCATGTGTGCTTATATGTTACTGCTTATGTTGTGAACCTTATTTTGTTGCTCTTTTCCATCAAATGAATAGAACAGAGTTTTCGGATACAATCAAAACTGCAGTTTGGGGGGAAATTACCCCTTTCAAAAAGTGCTTGTTCTGAGTAAGAACAAAATAGAGAAATCTGAAATGTTCTGCAAAATGAAACTTTAGTGGAGGAAAAAATCCTGCTTGGAGAGCTAGCAGAAGGTTTTGTTCTATTTCATAATTTTTGACTTCTTTTTCACTTCATTGTCTGGGTGACATGGGCATGTTTCTGGGATATGTTTTGATTCTGGCAAATCAATTCTCCTTCCTTTCCCTGCCTCTACCCCCCTCCCCAAAACCTCTGTTCAGTTGGAAAGGTTTTCAGTCAGGTGTAGAACAGACATCTTTCGGGGAACAACTGTTCTCTCTCCTCAGTGTTATTCACAATTACACAGGAAATCCAGAGTGATTACTGCAATACCTTATACATCTCCCAGCAAGCCACCTCTTAGCTGGTTCTAGCTGTCTCTACAAGCAGTAAGAGCAGTCAGTAGTAGGAACCAGCTGAAAAGTGAGATGAAAAGCCAGTATTAATTAAAACAGGGCGTGTCCACATGCTTCGGGGCAGAGAGATGCACGCTTGTGCTCTGAGCTGCTGAAATATAAATTAGCTCTGGACCATAACTATTAAGATATGTTTGTATGGGACTAATAAGCATTACTGAAAGATGAGGCTTGAACCCGATGTCTCAGAGCTCATGAAGAACATACAACTGTACCTTGCCACGCCGACACATGCAGGGGCGTCCCTGGGCAAGCTGATGTGCCACAGGATTCCTCAGAGCAGAGTTTGGGAAGTACCCACCATTGTCCATTCAACTGGCTTACTTTGAGCTTTGGCTAGAGAGATTGTTCTTGTTACCGTATTCTTAGTTTGTATTTTTCCCTTAGAAAGTAAAACAGTGATTTTCTTTCTCTTGAGGTCTGAAAAGGCTTAGAGGAAACTGTGACCCGATGAAAGAGATTGCTGAGATGGAGAAGGAGAAACAAGAAGCTGCTAGTGAAAAGAAAGTCTCCATAAGGCAGCTTTTCACCTTTTCGAAATACAGGCAGGCAGTCATAGTGGCGCTGATGGTTCAGATATCCCAGCAGTTCTCAGGAATCAATGCAGTAAGTCTCCCAACATTTCTGTTTAAAGAAATCCACACTGAGCACGAAAATGCAATTCTGGTCCAAGCTCAGAGGGTGAATAGGAGTCTTTGCTGTGACTTCAGTAGCCTCCTATGTCACCACCATCAGTATTTAAAGAATTTCTCATCACTGAGAACAGGCATGGGTGGATAGCAGGGCTGAGACAATGTGACAGAGTTCTGCATAAATCCATTAGCACAACGGGTCCATGCTGAGTACTTCTATGGCCCTCATTGTACCTAAACTTATCAGCAGTTTGCTCTCTTTAATGGCTGTATGCTCACCCATGGAGAGTCCAGAATAGCTATTCTGTTCCAGCCTTTGCAGCACCTCCTGAGATACCAGAAATGACCATTTTATGCATAGGAGCACAGAGCTTCCTTTCCAAAAGTGACTTAAATTTTTGAAGGTCTGTTGGAAGCTTTACAAATGTTGGCCCTAGAAGCCTCTATTCCACTAACTTAGAGAAAGTTAAGAGCATTTCTACATTGCAAAGTGGAGCACATGTGGAGATGCCCAGCCTTGCAGAGACCTGATCCAGGACTGTGTGGCCTTGCGGAGCCTGGATTCCCCAGCCCAACACAGTGCCCAGCCTCACACACCAACCACTGGCTCATGGAGCCATTTATTTCGGATCCTTAACTTCCACAGAATAAGACCTTATTCTCTGAGATAAATGAGAAATTTGAGCCATTCCAATGCAGCAAGAAAATTATAAACTTAATTTAAAACTCAAAAGTATTAAGATATTTGTCTCCAACATACTGTGCTGGTGACTGGCTTTCAAGATTAAACATAGAACTACATGGAAGAAAACATTTTTAAATGTGCAAATGCCATAGTTCAGGAAGGGAATTTCAATGGGATTTTAAACTCCCTTAGGCTCCTTTGAAAGTTTCAACTTTAATTATTATAACAAACCATTAAGAAGTTGAAAAACTGATCATAATTAAATTACTTCAAATCTCAGTCAAGCAAATGTAGCTCTTCCCTCAAGAGGACAAAAAGTTCCATCAGCCTTGTTATCTAATCCTTTATCCTAATGTATTTTGATAGATATTTTACTACTCTACAAACATTTTTGAGAGAGCTGGAGTTGATCAACCGGTTTACGCAACCATTGGCGTTGGAGTGGTGAACACAGTCTTCACTGTTATCTCTGTAAGTAAACATTTCTGGCCTGGATTACAAAAGCAAGTAAGATATAATTTTATTTTAAAACAAGATTTTATCCTGGAACTGGGACTGGGATTTGCAGTTTTGTAGGGCTGCACCTTACTTGCACACCTTACTCTCACGACATGTCCCTTCCCTTCCTTAGATATGTCCCATTCGAAAATCAAGCCTTGAAATACAATTCATTGCTATCAAACAGCACTGCTAAATACTCCATGAATTAAAAATGCACTGCCATGTTCAGGGAAGCTCAGGTAGCTTGGCATTTTCACAAAAACAAAAGATCCCTTTGAGACAGATCCTGTCTCAAAAATTGTGCTGATCCTATTTCATCTGGGAACAGCTTGGTGCTTTGTGACAGGGAAAGCCAGCTGCCCACAACTTCTCTTTTTTTACCTACTGTCTTCCAAATTCTATTCTGTTTTTACATAGCACCTCCCTGAGTAATATCCAGAGGCTATTCCACAGTAATAAAATTAATGTAGCACCCATCCTTATCATATCTATGCACAGCTCTGTAGCAAGAAAAGGATAGTTTCAGCTTTCACAGCCTTTCTCATCATTTGTCGTTCTCCAGCGAGTATTAATACAATTCCAATCAGCAGGCAATTATTTTTTAAAGTGGTCGTTATTATCAGAAGAGCAGGAAATACCAAGCTAAACCATTTCCCTCGTATCTCCAGAGAGCCTTAGGCAGCAAAGGCCTTTTACCCACCATGAAGCAGGATTAGATGCCAGGTAGAAATACGCAGCTCTAAGTCCACCATAAGATGCTGATGAGATAGGAGTTCTCCGGGTTTAACTGTTTCAGAGAAAGTACACCCAGTCCCAATAAATAAGGTGGAATGTGTTCACTGTGAAATGAGGGACCTAGACTCTGAGGCTGGAAGAGATCTGTCCATAGCTTGTGTGTTCTCCTGCAAGTCAATATCAGCCACTGCTGTACTTGCAGCCTTGGGACATTTGCTCTTTGCTTCTTTTGGCCATGAGCACTTAAAAATTATCTACAATTTGTCAATAAATGACAGACTCTGATCACAAAAGGCAAGTCTGCAAAACAGCTGACAGTCAGGAGGACCTTGGCAAGGAGAGAAGGGATTGCAGAGGCTTGCCATCTGCAACTCCATGAGTTAGCAGGATGAACTGCCTCCAGGTTAAAAAAAAAAAAAAAAAAAATCTCCAAAAGCAGAAATCATCTGCCATAATTTCAGGAAAATGAGACTGAATTTATGGCCACAGGTGTCCTTTAGAGAGGAAGCCAAGGATCATGCAGTTTCAGAGGCTAATGTATGGTTAATGTATGGTATCTTACAGCAGGGCAGGTGCACTGCCCTCTGGAGTTACCTACAGCTCTCCATTGCGTGAAGTGACTGGTACAGACTTAGGCGTCTAAAGGTGGGTGAGATGACTGGTGTCCCCCAAAAGATGCTGATAAGGAGCTTGTGGCTAACAGGGAAGGAAAAGAAGTCTGGAAGCCATAGGAGGAAAAAAATCCTGCCTCCAGCTGCCTGGACCAGGCTGTAGCTACAAAACTTTCCCCACCCTAGTACAGGCATTGAGCAAAGGCATGTGAGGTGACTTCTATCACACTACATTTTGGAGGCTATTTCCAAACTAGTGCAAACCCTGTGACTTTATTCTTTCTTTAAAAAAGGAAGTCCATAGAGTTTGGAAATGCATGAGCTCTGCACATACATGGTTTTGGCTTGCCCTTGGCAAGGCAGCTATTTAATATGCCTCCCCCAATAGACACCTGCAGAGTTTCAGTTGTGACTTTCGGAAGCCAGCACAGAAATTTCTTCTGTGTGAGCTAGGACAGCAGCAATGCTGCCTGGTAGTGGTAATTGTTCACTGCTAATAGTGATAGGCTGTTCATTGCTAATAGATCTGAATGAGCTTCCTGAGAGCAGAGATGCCAGAGACTGATTTGCTGTTTATGTTTCTATAGGTCTTTCTTGTGGAGAAGGCAGGGAGACGTCCCCTGTTCCTGTCTGGTTTGATGGGTATGTTGGCAAGTGCTGTGGCCATGACAGTTGGACTTGCACTCCTTGTAAGGATTTCTCTCCACTTTTTTCTTGGTGGTTTGCAAACAATACAAGACAAACTACCCTTTAAACTGATTGTTTTGCATGTTCATCTCAAAGAAGTTTGGAAAACATTTGTCCTTAAAAAGGACAGTTCAAAACGGCCATTGGTGGAGCCATCTCTAGATACAGCAGTGCCTGAGGAGATTGCTCTCTCTCCAGCCCTGTGATACCCCAATGCTCATTTAACCACTGCTAGAAAAGATGTGTGCCCCTCCCAGAGCCCTCAGATAAACTCAACTCTCTCTTACACATAGCTCTATGCTATTCTCATGGGATAGCTAAATAAACCTGCTAAATAAACTCTGGGCATACCTCCACATACACATACTATGTACCCTAAACCCTCAATCTGTGTCTCCCTGGTTTGGTGCAGGGATGCTAGACTGGTATCTTGTCATAGGAAAAGTCAGTTCCAAACATTGGCACAACATCCTGTCATAATGGAAAAAAAAAAAAAGCAATGGGTGGCATCCTTATCCTGTTTATCTATGACAACACCATTTAGCCTCGCTGGCCACTCTGCAGGTAAGGAGAGGGTTTGAAAATGCAACTGAGCTGATGTAGCTGCAAACTGCCACCTCCTTCTGCCAGCAGTGATACTGGCACCATGCTCAGCTGGTTCTAGGAGCACACTCAGGCAAAAATAACTCTGCAGAGTTAGATCAGCTTAGCTGAACTGTGAAATCACCACCCAGACAACTCAGATTCACATGGGCCAGATGCCCAGACTGGTCAGCAGAGCACTCCAAAGCCACCTGGATATAAGCTACCTATGTGTCCATTCGTGGAGCCCATTCAGAGAGGCTGCACAGAGCCAGCAGTTGTACCTTAGTTGTGGTTACGGCCCTAGGCAAGCTCTGACACTTGCTGGTGGGACCAAGGGTAATACCATTCATATTAATTGCACTCCCATAGATTACCCCAGCACAGTAAACAGCAGTATCTAACCTGCTGCTGTTCATACGCTAGGAGGTTTATTTATGCATCTCCAGTCCTTTTCCCTGCTTGTCTGTGTAAGGAAAAAATTTCTAAAAGAGAATTGTAATTAAAGTTATTAGTGCTAATTAATGAGAGTCACGTTGAGACAGAAACACTGCATTTACTCTCTTGCAGAGCCAGTTTGCCTGGATGAGCTATGTTAGCATGGTCGCAATCTTTCTCTTCGTCATTTTCTTTGAAGTCGGGCCTGGGCCCATCCCCTGGTTTATCGTAGCTGAACTGTTCAGCCAAGGCCCTCGCCCCGCTGCCATTGCGATCGCTGGCTTCTGCAACTGGACCTGCAACTTCATTATTGGGATGTGTTTCCAGTACATTGCGGTAAGAAATCCTTCTAAAACATTACAAATAAATGACTCGTGCGATCCCAGTGCTGGTTGAGGCTTCCAAGGCAGCCTACTGGGATGTGCATGTACCTCCCAGATATCCAAATCTCTCTGAAAGTCTTAACCATCTGTGGTACAACCGATGATAAGTAATCACTGCAGTGTTCATGATGGTTCCTCTGTTCTCACTTTTTCCATTGCAGGATCTGTGTGGGCCATATGTGTTCGTGATCTTTGCAGCTCTGCTTTTAGCCTTCTTTCTGTTTGCGTATTTAAAAGTACCAGAAACAAAAGGAAAATCATTTGAAGAGATCTCAGCTGTGTTCCGCCGCAAGAAGCACTCAGCCAGCAAAGGTGCCAAAGCAATGACAGAGCTGGAAGACCTGAGAGCTAGCGAGGAGGCCTAAAAATCACAACATGCACAGAAAGAAAGAACTAAGCGAGGACTTCTTTTAAACACAACAGGGAGAACTTAAAGCAAAAGTATCATTTTATAAAAACCTTGCAGCTGACAAACCAGGAAGATAAACCAGTCTGATGTCTTCTGACTGCTGTGGCTGGTAATGTTTGCACCTTAGAGCTGCCGGTGCTAAACTGGTATTTTACTCTAAAATACTCCATATAACTAGGCTCCAGAAAGAGCCACGGGAAAGAACGGAAGGAATATGTTACATGTATGTCTTCATGCCCCACTGAAACAGCCCAGTAGGATAATGATTGTAGCTGGCCGAGCATATATTGAACAGGATCATAATCAGATGGAATGAAAGAAAGAGGGATTGGGTGATTCTGTATTCTTATGCTTTCACCTTTTCTTCTCGAGTCTGCTGCTTCCTTCTGCTGAATGATCTGAAACCTTGGAAACCAAGTGTTACTGTAGTCGTGTTATCAGCATGAAGCACTTATCACATTAGATGCTAAGTATGATAGACTGAGCAAAGTCCTCCTTACTGTTACCTGTACGGAGGAAGAAGGTACATCCCATTCGAATTGGTTGGGATGCACCTCACTTGTTTTGCTATCTAAGCATCATGGAAGGGGTCCCCAATCTCATAAGAACTTCTCGAGTCCCAGTATGTTTGAGGAGAATCTTAGAAACTCTGGCTGTATTGAAGTGCACTGTTTTTTGTTTAAGCTAAACTATTGAGCTGCTGTTTCCTCTCTGAAAGGCTCTCTCCCTTATCATCTCTCCCTCACCTTTGCTCCAGCACAGGTCACTGGCATGCCTGTGCACTCCTGCCCCACAGACCAGGACACTTGAGTCCTGCTGCCATCTCTCACATGGTGTGACCATTGCCAGGTCATCTCCCCTCACTGCTCCTCCTTCTCACCCTCTTTGTCTACCTTCCCTATTTAGGCTGTAAGTTTTTTCAAGCAGGGTCTCTCTCTCTCTCTCTCCCCTTTTGTGCGATGCTTAGGCGCATGGGACTCCCTTGTACCATAACAATTAATAATAACCCAAAGGGTAAATTAGTACAGCACCATTAACTGCAAGATGCTCTACTGATTTGAATCCCACTTTGCACCATTTATGGTTTTGCTGGCTGGGGTGTGCTTCAGCAAAGATAGCACGCAAGGAGGAAGTTGTTCTGCTTCTGTATCTTTATTTGTGCTCTTTGTGCTTGCTTTATGAGATACTTGCATCTGAGAAAAACTGGAAGGATTTTTCTTCCTTTTTGGGTGATACGTTGGAACCATTGTAAGATCCTGCTATATGCTTGTGCTTTTAAGATTGTATATGTTCTTTATTGTGATACCAGGATACTTTCTAGCAACTTTCTCAGGACAGAAATACATTATTTATTTAGTGATGAACACAAGCACTGTTCAGTCCCTGGACGTTCATAACGACTAGGTGAAGCAGAAATAATAGTGTAACGGAGGATCAAACATAACAAAAAGCATGCAAATAGATGGGCCAGGGAGGATGCATTTGGCCCCATTGTGTACACTGAAGCAATGAGACTGCACTAAAGGCCTTCCTGAAGCGACAGCTGGATTTTACTAGAGAAGAATTGGGTCAATAGCTGTCATGAGCTACACAGGACAGGGAACCTGGGGCTGAAACTGTACATGTAAAGTGTGTAAAAACCAGGACCGCGGGCTGCAGCGTACTGAAGAGAGCAGCAGAGCTGGGAAGCAGGCTCAGTGTCGAACTGTCCGAGTCTGTTTAAAGTGTACAGGTTTCCCCAGAAGTGACTAGCTGAGATGGCAGACTCAGAAGCTCTCTGTGGATTCAACTGCAGGCAGTTAATTATATAATGGACTTTCTGAATGTAAAAAAGGAGAAGAGAGAGAGCTGGGGTCTTGCTTTCAGCAATGTCGTCTATGTCTGTTACATAAAAGTGACAATGAACAACATTTATGTCATGTGTTGGCTTGTGCTGCAGTTTTTTTCCCCCTATACCTCTCAGACATGTGCCCAACTCCAGATAGGCGGTATCTTCCAGGCAGGATGTGTTTGCTCCATAGATGGCATTTGCTATGCAGGCTCTCAGCTAAATCCCTTTGAAATGCACAGTCCAGAGGTGAGACTGCAGGGCTGGGAGTCATCAGTCCTGGGGCCAAATAGCCCCACAGCCAGTCAGAGCTGGCTCCCTGAGCTGGGATGAGCTGTCCCCGGGGATGTATGTACTCCTAACCCCAGCCATCCCCACCATCCACGTGTAAATCCCTTCTGCCTGGGGTGATGCATTCTCCGAACATGCACATGCATGCATAGCTGCTGGTACAGTTTAATGCTTTAAGCTTAAAAGTAGGCTTGACCTCGTGCCGTGCCCGTGTCCCTGTGCTCCTCCTGCCCGCTTTCCTTCCATGCCCTGGCAGCGAGGTGCTGGCTTGCACATGGCTGGTCCTCATCTGCCGCTTGAGCCCATGCTCCCAGGTCAAGCTTTCTCAGAGCCAACAGCTCTGCAGTGTCAGTCTGCCCACTGACCTCTCCAGAGAGCTGGCCTTGATGCCTTGCTGTGAACGAGAGGCAGGAGAAGCGTTTGCGAAGACATGCATCCTCCATGAACATGCAGCAAAGAGGCAAGGAGAACTCAAGCAGCAGGGAGTGCAGTGCATGGGACATACAGCTCGGATACCTGCAAAGCCAGCACAGCTGCAGCTTGGGACTCGAAGCAATTTTGCCCCTGCTCCAGGGACAGAGCCGGATGAGGCTCCTCCAGGAACTGGCGGATGGGACAACAGAGACAGGGCGGCGGGCAGGGTCCTGGCACCGGGGTGCACAGGGGTGCCAGTCTGGGTTTTCCCATGTAAAATGAATCATGTTAATTATATTATCATGTAAATGAATGATAATAAAAAGCCAGATTCAATTATTGTAATAAAGCACATACATTAGTTTAACAAACGCCATGTACCAATAGCTGTATTCCTGAACCTCACATAACATCTGCCTAGGGGTTCAGAGGCAGTAAAATGGTTCTCTAAAAGCAAGTATCAGCCAAAAGCCATGGGCACATTCAGTCAGGCTTTCTCTCCTTATTTTACCCCACAAGCTTTTGCCTGTACTATAGTTAAGACCATGTAGTTTGAAGTAGGAGCCTCAGAGCTAACAGACATCAAATGCCAATAAATTTTGTGTTTTTCCTTTTTTATTTTTTTTTTTTCACCCCATCTGCTTTCCTATGGTCTGCTGCCAGCACCCTGTGAATCCGGCTGGCTAACGCGATGCACCCTGCAGCCGGGCCGTGCTGAGTTTCAGGACTTGCTGTTAGGGCTCCTCAGCAGCTGCGGTGGCAGAGGTAAGCAAGTCTTCTCTGCGCGTGCTGAGCGGGACCTCCCAGGGGAGATCCCATCTGGGCCGCTTTGACCACAGTCAGACAGCACTTTTCGTGTTTTACTATCATCATCCCCCTGTGGATGAGGTTCTGCTCGTGGTTTTTCACATTGGTTTTGCTAATGCTTGTGGTGGGGCAGGCTGCAGCACGGGAAAGGCTGTGCAGGGCTCGTCGCTGCTCAACGCCTTGGCTCTTCCCGTCCGCATCAGGGCTGCTGCAGAAGGATTATCTCATGGGCTGGGCGAGACTGGTGCAAGTGTGCTTTTACCTTGTATGGTGAGCACTGCAGGAAAGGGTCACAGGAGTTGGTTAAATCTGCAAGCGTGTTTACTTTCCTCATGTCACAACAGGCCAGCAATTAGGACTGCTCCGCTTTATCTGCCTACAGGCAATTCCAGTTAAAACTTGTTCTTGAGATACAGCTGGTTCAATCATTATTTTTATCTCTTAGTGTTATAGTTCTACTAAGTTGCTAATCATTAAGAAAATTCAGAGGACCATGTCATACTTATTAGCTAAATGGTCACTGCACTTTAGTTAACATGCAAAATATGTTGCCATAGTGTGGTTAGCTAATAATGTAATATAATTAATAATTCCTGAGAAAGCATCTTGTCAGCAAGAGCTTTGGCGGTGTTTTATTAATGTGCTGAGATGATTGCCATTAGGACTTTTCCGTTGTGTCAGACAAATGGCTAACAATATCCACTTTCCCGCTCTCTAAGCATAATTTTAAAATTAGTTTGACTTCCTTAATCCAATAAACTCAGGACATTTGGCTCCATTAACGGTTTCCATGCTAATTTATCACAGATTATTCTGCCTCACTTCAACTTGTTTTTCATCATATCCTTGAGGAGAGGTAACCTCCACCTCCTAAGGCAGAGAGCTGATCATGATGAGGCTGAATCAAGTTATATTCAAGTATATATACTCACTAATATATATCTAGTTACATATTTGGGGCCAGCTCTTTGAGGTGTGGGGCATTTTCTGAGGCTGAATGTCCTTACTGAAGCCAATGGGAGCTGAGGAGTTATCAGGTCTGGGTCCACAGCGCACGAAAGCATGAGAGCTAATTTAAGACAACTGAGCCTATGCTCAGATGCTTCCCTAAATCCTAAAGCAATGCAGATGAATTTTACCCGGAGGCACAGCCTCAATAACTATTCTGATAGGGGTGGCAATAAACTCTGGCTGTAGCTTGGCACCAATTACAGATGTTTTCCACCTGCTCAGCTCAGCCTCACTGGCACAGTCGCACCTCTTCCCTTAACTCCAGTGTGTGCTTTGGGAGCGCAGATCCTGATCTGGATCATGCGTGTCTGGCTGCGCCATGCAGACCATGGAAGAGGTAAGGGTGACTGTGCAGCAGGCAGAGGCAGCACTGCAGCTGGATTTCAGCATCCCAGGGCATGCAGCAATGAATAACTGCAGAAGTATCCATGATCCAGCTCCTACATCCAGGAATCCAGCTCTCGAAGCTGATGCAGATGCGAGATGAGTCACTGGCACTACATCAGTTCTTCATGGGAAGCAGGAGGTGAATGATAGCAGCAGTGCCTGGAGCAGAGCAGGATGCCTGTGGCAAGGTCACAGCACAGACTCCTCAGCCCGGCTCACGCTATGCAGAGAGGACCTCAGAGGGTCTGCCAAGCACAGCATCACCCTGTGCAGGTGTAGATCACCCATTCCTGCCTCCCATATGTCCCTAACTCAATCCAAAAAACAGAGTTTTACAGTGAGCTCTCACCACCAACAATCAGGACACATCTGTGAGATCTCAGGTAAGAGGCTGGCGATTAAAACAGCCTCTTGCTAAAGTCAGAATCGGGTTGCGTTTACATTGCTTTGCTTATGACAAGTTATTGCTAATCTCGTGACCTAAGTCTTGCTGAACGCACCTTCTCTTTACTTTTCTGAGCTGCTTACCTAGCATTCAGGGGGGCAAGGATGGGTGACTTGTTTGTTGATGCTCTGTGACCATCCCTCTCCCTCTAGCCAGTCTGCTGGAAGCAAAGGTGTATGTTCACCTCCAAGTTGGCTCAGATTCATACTGCCAAGGCTAGGCTTTGACAAGGGCATCAGATATTTCTCCAGAACATACTGGTGTTATGGCTACAACTTTAAGCCTTCAAAAAGTTGCTTTCTAACCCCTGGTAATTTCAGCAATCCAATTAATATAAAGAACTTAGAGAAAAGAGCCAAAGTCTGGTAACATATTGAGTCTCCTAAAAAAAAAAAGAATACATGTGATCGAGCTGCCTAGCATTCAAAGCGCACATGAACAGGAGAGGAAATGTGTTTAAATGGGAAAGGCCACAGTATTTACAGATACGCTTTGAAACTGAATTGCTGTTGTTCTGCAGAAAAGTGGCATAATCACATTAGCACTATTATGAAACACATTTTAGAAAACAAATGTTGATCCATACAAAGGAATGATGCCTGCAAGCTATGATTGATGAAGCTGATTAACCGTTTTTTATTGAATATCTGATAAAGGCTGTCTTGGAATATTTATGTATTTCAAAAAAAAATGTATCTACACTTCCACCTCAGCAAAAAGATTTGATTTTGTACAGACTCTCAAGTCATCCAAAAGGAATCTGCTAATTGTGAAAATCAACCAAATCTATAATCTGATACCTGAGAAAAGAAAATACCATTAGTGCTCATTAGTCTGCTCCAGTTTGGGGTCAGAACAGTTGGCAACTCTCTCATAAAGTGTTTTATCTCCTGATAAAACGCCCCAGAGCACGTTCAGCTAGTCATGCACTTGTAGGTAAACAAACACACAGCACGGGAGCAACAACGCTTAACAAAATGACCCAGACTCCGCTTATCAACGGAGACGGGGAGAAAAATGGGCAGCTCCTCGGGGTAGCGCACGCAAGACATCATCCACCAGGACAGCTCCCGGCGGAAGGCGTCTCCGTCTCGACACGCCGCAGCATTGGAAAGGAGGCTCGGCGCAAAGGGAAGCCGAACTTCTCCTGTAAAAAAACCCAGTGAGAGCCACGTAGTCACAGGCTGGACCACACACAAATACGAATGAAATAAAAGGTACTACAAGAGCTGCCAAGGAACCATTTAAAACAAACAAACAAACCAAAGTTAAAACTGATTGCTTTCGCGGCGCCACCGGAGCCGGGCAGGCAGGACTCATCCCCGCTGTCGGGAACGCGTGGCGCTCTCGCAGGGCGGGATCCACGTCCGCGGCCGGCGAGGGCCTCGCCAGAAGCGTCGCCGGTCGCGGGTAGGACAGCTAGTGCAGAGACAACTGAGTCTTATTGCAATTAATTAAAACAAGGTTTTATTATTGCTTCTGGACAGTTTCACGTCCTTCTGACTGACTGATCACCCGGCGCTTGCAAAATGCTTGCTCCTGATGATTTTCTGACAGCAAGGGAGAAACGTTAGCTGAGAAATGACCTTTGCACTGCCAGTTAAACACATTTCCCGAAAGCAGTCTTATCACAGCCGACTTCAGAAACAGCCACTCCTTCTCCAATTTGTTTAAAATTGGGTTTTGTCTTTGAAAAAAAAGCTGTTTGCCGTCCAGCATTAATGTGCTGCCACAAAAGCCAGGCTACCGGCGGAGCGTGGCGTCGGGAGCAGCGCGCCGGGGCGCCCCGGCGTTTTACACGGGAGGAAAATCCCCCCGCTCTGGCGCCATCTTGGGGCGCGCGGGGGTGGCCGGGGCAGCCGGGGGCAGCAGGGGAGATGGCGGCGGCGGGGGGAGAAGGGGGGGTGTCGTCGCCACGGCGCCGCCTAGCGGCCGCGGCGCGAGCTGCTCCGCGCGCCTGAGGCAGGCGGCGGGGCGGGGGGAGCGGAGATGGGTTTGCCTCGGTAGTAATGGCGGGCAGCGCCACACGATTGGTGCGCGGGCAGTCTGAGCGCTACCGCTCTCCGTAGAGACGGGCGGGGAGGGGCCCGGCGAGCGCGGGAAGCGCCCGCCGCCGGCCGGCCGCCTCGCGCCGAGCACGTGTGGGAGCGCGCCGCGCGCCACGTGATCAGCCGGCGCGGGGCGGCCAGGCTGAGGGGAGGGGGGTGGAAGGGCGGAAGGGGAAGGGGGCGGGGCGGCCGGTCCCCGCGCCGCCCCCAGCCGCGGGGCGCGCCCAATGAGCGCGGGCGCGCGGCGGAAGCGGGGGGGCGGGGCGGCGTGCGCGCGCTGCCCGCCGCCCGCCGCCCCCCTCTCGCCGGCCGCCGCCGCCGCCGCAGTGGTCGGGCGCGTGTGCGCAGGGCCGCTCCCCCCGCCCCCCGCCCCGCTGCCGCCCCCGGCCCCCGCCCCCGGCCCCGCTCCTCGCAGGTAAGCAGCGGCCCGACGGCTGGGGCGGCGCGCGCGGGCCGGGCCGCGCCGGGCCGCTGAGGGGCCGCGCGGGCGGGCGCCGCCGGTGAGGCGAGGGGAGGGGGCGGCACGTGGCGGCCGCGCCATGGCCGCCCCCCCCCCCCCCTTCGCGGCGCTGCCCGACACTGTGTCTCCCTTGCGCGCAGCCCCCGCCGCGGCCATGGCCGACGAGCTGGACTTCACCACGGGCGACGCCGGCGCCTCCTTCACCTACCCCATGCAGTGCTCGGCGCTGCGGAAGAACGGCTTCGTGGTGCTCAAGGGGCGCCCCTGCAAGATCGTCGAGATGTCCACCTCCAAGACGGGCAAGCACGGCCACGCCAAGGTGGGTCCCGCCGCCCCCCGGCCCGCCGCGGCCCTGGGAGCGGGATGGCGCCTCACCTGGCAGCCTGCCCCGCGTCCTGCCCTCGCGCTTCTCACAGCGCTGCCTCCCCGGGCTGGAGCGAGCGCCAGGGTTTCCAGGAATAAAGAGGAGAAGGGGACGGGGACAGTTTTGTTTTTTCCCCACTTGCTTAAAGGCATAAATACTGATGGTGGCCAAACCTGGCTTTGTAACGGGGCCAGAGTAAGTTCTGGAAGGAGGGGGCTGATGAAGCCACTAGGGTGTGGTTGGCATTGTGCTCTCCCTCCCTACCAAAGCGCTTTGGAGTCGCTTGCGCTAGCAGACTTCCCCTGTTGTACTAGACTTCAGCGCTTACCAGAAATGTGCCTGTTCTGTTACATAATCAAGAGGAGCTCGGTAGATAGTCATATCTCTGTGGGCCTGGTCTGGCCCTATTTTGCTTGCTTTTCGTCTGCTTCTTTCGTTTTCTCACCACTGAGTGTGGACTGCCTTCCCCCTCCTGTGTCCCAGCAGGGACATTCTTAGTCTGCTGTCTGGGGCTGCAGTCCTCCTGCCTAAGCAGTTGGTTTATGCAGCTGTCCAGAGCTTGGATCAAGTCTAGACTTTCCCCTTAACTCACTCAACAAGACTTTATGGTGGGTATATTAGAGTTTTAGAACAGATAGATTTGTTATGAGCATGCACCTAATAGGTTCTTAAGTTTCCAAAACCTTGTGTGATACATGTTAACTAGTATTTTGGAGTTGTTGGGCCTAGGATATACCAATTCTGTATGCATAAATTACTTGTATGGAAAAATTTCTTCTTCTTCTCTTCCCTCAGTGCAGTGGGGGTTTTTTGTTTTGTTTTTTTTTTTTAATGGCGTATCTTACTCGGATTTCTTAAATACTGAAACAGTTGTGAGAGTGAAGGGACGCCGTGAGAGTAGGCTGTAAACTAGTAACCCAAGTGCTAGCTGCAATGGACAGCTGCTGCTAGCATAAAGGGAGATGGGAGTTGCTTTAATCTCTGTGCAGCTTCTCTTCTCTTTAAGCTTCATGTTGTCACTGATGCTGTTCTATTTCCCAGAAGAGCTAGAATTTGAAGTAAATGTTCTTTTAGTAGCCATACATGTGTGCTGAGCTTTCTTTTTTTTTTTTTTTTTTTTTTTCAATAGTGAAACTGTCTATGGAAGATTTTCATTCTCGTGTAGTGTTTCTAGAGTATGCTGTGCAAGTGTGTTTTTGAGAGGCTTCCTCTTAAGGCTTAAACTATTTTCATACCACAAGTAAAGAGTCTGTGTCAAGTCTTGCAGGCTACATGTGATCTCTAATATTAAACTACATGAAACTAACAATACTGACAGCAGTGGTATCCTGCTCTTCTAGGAACAATCATAATTGATTGTTTTCTCTTCTCTCGTAGGTCCACTTGGTTGGAATCGATATTTTCACTGGTAAAAAATATGAAGATATTTGCCCATCAACTCATAATATGGATGTTCCAAATATCAAGAGGAATGATTATCAAGTGAGTTAATAGTAACTGTGACCTTCCACGTATTAAGAAGCTTTAAATTCCTGATACCACAAGTAAACTATCCTCATCCTGAAACTGCTTGTCACCTAATAAAGTGCTGTTGTCAGAAGATCTGGATTGATGGTTCAGCAAACTTGCCCGTCTAGACGTGGCAGTGTTGAACCAGTAGCATTTACTGAACCGCTAAATCAGCGGAGTTTGCTGATAGAGAGTTCCTGCTTATGTATTACAAACTTCGTGTTTTAGTAGTAGCCTTTAGAAATGACAGGTGAATGAAGAGTTCGTATTCAGAGCAGTCTTTCTTCTAGCTTATCTTTTAAGATCAGTCTCTTTAAGAGTTACAGCCTCTGCTGTAACTATTAGGTAAAGGATAGCCATGATTTCTCTTCAAGTAAATTTGAACCTAAGCATATATTGCCATTTAAATTTCACCCTTTACCTAGGGTGCATGAATCAACAAGATGGTCTTAAGCTGCATCTGATGCCAATTCTAACTTAACAAGTGCTTGCTGCTTCTGCTGTAGAAGCTGGCTATATTTGATCTGAAGTAATTAACAGAATTCAGTGATTCTTGAATAGCAGATTGGCTTTTTCCATAGTTGCCTGTAACTTTTGGCACTGTAAAACTGTTGTTTAAAATTGACTTTAATTAAATTCTTTAACTGTTACAAATACAATACTAAAAACATTACTGTAACGGAGTTCATTGTGTCTTCTGCTTATCTTCAGCTACTGCCTGCTAATGACTGTTAATGTTAAGCTTCCTAAAAATGAACTTCTCTTTATAGCTGATTGGTATTCAGGATGGGTATCTCTCCCTGCTGACAGAAAGTGGTGAAGTTCGTGAGGATCTAAAGCTGCCAGAAGGTGATCTTGGTAAAGAAATAGAAGGAAAATTCAATGCCAGTGAAGATGTGCAGGTAAGCATAGAAAGCAGATGAGAAGAGCTACAGTTAATTCCATGTGATTCTACCAAGAATGCTTTTTATCCTGATATTTACCACCTATATCTCTTCGTAAAAAGAGGGTTAGAAGTATGGGAATTGGTCCTTTTGAGATGCAGAAGGCTTACTGTGTTGCAGCACTCAATATAGCACCTAAGTCTGGCTTACCTGACAGTCAGGCTGTGTAGGTGTGTCTCAAATGTCTAGATGAATCTTAATGGTGCTGTACATATAGTATAGATTGGTACAGTGTGGATTGGCACTTCCGAGCTTACTTGATCAGGACCAGCTGTAGAGCTCTGCCATCTAACTTCAGCCATAGAAATGACTTAAGATGCAGTCTTTGTGCTGAAATCTTGCAGTGTAAAAGTCTAGGTTGTTTGGTAGAAAAAAGTGTAGTAATTGTCAGAAACTTTAGAGCTGACTGTTGTTTAAAGCATTTGTTGATTTGACTATAAAATTACGTAAGTCTAATTTGCTGTGTTAGCAAATTTGTTCACAAGTAGTTGTGTAGGCTGTAGTCTATCATAGACTATACCAGTTGCTGATACGGTCCTGTTGTAGGAGATCGTTTGCTTTTCACTGTTACATGAACCTCAAGCTGCTAGCTAAGGCAAGATGGCAAAGAGCAGGCAGCAGAAGAGCAAACCAGTGGGAAGGCAAATATTAAAGTCATGTAACAACTGAATCACTGGCTCCAGCCTTCCCTCCTCCTCAAAGGAGGAAATGGGATAGATATTAAAATTGAATGTCTGTAACTTCTGTGAGTGTTTCCTCTGGCGTGTTTTGGAGCTCACCTGTCTGTCTTTTCTTCCAGATATCTGTCATAAGTGCAATGAATGAAGAATGTGCTGTAGCCATAAAGCCTTGCAAATAAAGAGGATCACCAGGCTCGGGCAACTGCTCAGGTCTGGACAAATCACAGATCTTTAAATTTGGTTCTGATTGTCACCAAAGCTCTGGCCTTCACAAGCAACCTCATTTCTTTTTTGAATTGTTAAAAAGCAGTGCTGGATTCTGGATTAGTGTTGCAGGCTAACTGGCAGTTTTCAAAATCACTGAGATTTTAATTCCTTAATTGTAACTATTTTAACATTCCTGTGGGTTTCAGCTATGGATCTGAGAAACCAATCAGGTGTTACTAGTGGATATATTTTTATTTGCTTGAGCAAAACAGTGTTTGTCTGTATGAACAGACAAAATACAGTATTCAGGGGCTTTTAGATAAGCTAGTAGGTATCTAGGATTATAAAGTGACCTAGAGCACAAATAGTATTTTTCTTGACATATTTACATAGAACTGACAATAAAAGTAGCTTTTTTTTTTTTTAAGCTTAAAGTATTTTGTGGATTGGGACTCTTGCAGAATTGTAGGTGCCAATCACAAGTTTTAGACCAAGAAACTCAAGTGATCAAAAATGCCAGCTGGCTTGACAAAGCCCCCGTGGCCATGTGCAACTTAACTGTATTACCTCTGTACTCTTCTTTGCCAATTTGTTGGCTTATTGTAATGTTAAATGGTGTCAAAGCCTACCTTTGGTTTAGGCAGGCAATTGGAATATTGGGTAGATATGGTATAGAAAGGTTAAGGAAACACAAAGGTGAGATGGATGTTAAAGCTATAGACTTTCACTCGAGGCCTTTGTCAGACTTGAAAAATAAAAACAGAAAAATGCAGTTCAATGGCTTTCCTCTATTGTATTTATCTTAACTATAAAAGGTGACAAACTCCATGGGAATCTGTTGCAGTGCTTCCAGCTTCAGGTTTTAATCTTCAGGTTCAGACCATATTTTTGTAGCACAAGGACCACATGTTTTTCAAAAAGTGGGACAAATTGTAGCACTGACCCTAAACTAAATGCATGTGATTCTTGTTGAAAAGTAAAACAAAACTATATTATATTCAAAATACAGACTTGACAGACAATACTGAACAACCATGGCTTAATTATAGGAGTAAATGCTACATAGTTTAGAAAGCTAGCTCCTATCCATAGGAGTTTTTTGATTCATTAAAACACACGTGCATGCCTCTAACTTGTTAGCAGCTTAACAGGCAAACAAAGCTTTACAGAACTAGTCACAGAAGGACAACCAGCCTGCTCCTGTTTATAGTGTTACACATGAATTCTAATTGTTAGTGTCCCCTAATAAGGGAGGAACTTCTTAGCCCATGGCTCAAACCTCTCTGTAGTTCATAAATTGAATTGTTTCATAAACTTAAGCTTTAGTAGCTGTTGGCTAATTGAGGATAACTTGTCCTCAATTGACACTTGACAGGCTGGTCTGGACGGCATGCACAATTCATACTCTGTTGGCAGTAAGAGTCAGACTTCATGCTGCTGTTAACTACTTAAAAGGTTTTGAGCTTAGTGGTATGTACTCTCTAATTCCCAAAGGGCTCACGGCAACTTTCCTGATCTTGCCCTTGTACCTGCTGTGTTAGGGCTTAACAAATCTTGGAGGCCTATATAGGTGGCAAAAACATGCATTTCCCATAGCCTTCTCATGACAGGGAGAAGAGCACAATGAAGGTAAAGACAGCAATAAATATACTCTGGTAATAAAGCACAGTTACCTGTGAAACCTGGCAGATGTAGGATACTGCTACATGCTCTTGCCTAGCACAGTAAGCATCGTAGGTGAACTCTATAAATAGCATCTTGACTGAAATGACAGACTGCTTTTAAAAAAGCTATAGATGGAAGAGATTGAAATGCTTTCAGAATAGTTTTGGAGTGCATGCTTAGTAGTTTAAGCTTATCTGCACTGTGGTCCTTTTGGCCTCCCCATCAAACTGATATCTAAAAGATAGGCTTTGTTTAGTTTAGAGATGACTGAAACCGTTGATAATGGTGTTAATGATGTCCAATGAAGAGTCATAGGCTGTTGTATCAAACTTAACCTAAGTTCTAGATGCTATCACTGTATTAAAAATGCTTCTAAAATGCTTGAAAATAGTAAGACCTGGATTTATCCTTCCAAGAGTACTTTCATCCACTTTTAGGTGACTGTCTATCCTCTGGAACGTGTTGATGCCACCGGTCTACAACCTAAGCATTTACTTAGACTAAGTTCTTTGGGACAAGGGCTGTTTTTGTCTAGTTTCTACAGTAGAGTCCTGATCTGCCTGGTATTTTCAGGTACTACAGCAATCTAAAGATAAATGTTTTATGGCCTCCAGCTTTCTGGAAGAGCCCTTCTTGGGATTTAAAGATGTCCTTCTATTCCTACCTTCAGTTCTTCAAGATTTAGATGGTTCAGTACTTCAATATAGGTTTGTTCTAATTATATACTCGTCTTTTGTGAAGCACTTCAGATGCTGTGGAAGTGCAGAGCATTGGCTCATCATGCATGAAGCTTCCCATAGGTAATACATAAACCTGTGGTTTAGCATGAATCTTAAGCATAATCTCTAAGTTTCAGTAAGAAGTTGCTTCTAAATTAGAGCAAATATTTCAGCCATTTTTTCAAAGTAAGATGTTTCAGTTTACTTTCATAATTACTTGCAACAACCTTTTGTTTGTGATCAACAGTCCATGTAAGTGCATATTTTTAAGATACCTATGTTTAGGGAAATTCTACTCTAAGCTTTACATTAAAACAAACCTTATCCATCTATTTGTTTTGTAGCACTATCTTAACACTTTAAGCTGTGTCAAAACCTAAAACTACAAACTTTTAGTAGCTGATGCAATTGTTTAATATAAATTGTTTAATATAAAGGCTGTGAAAACCAGAAGGTGAAGAAAAGTATTTCCACTCCTAATAATGCATTTCTTTTTTATGGCTACAGTTTGGTGAGTTTCTCTTACTACTTTACAGAATTGGGAAAACTGAAGTGTTTCCTGCCTCAAATATTGGCAAATAATATTTCAAGATTTCAATAGATCCTTCTAATTTTTGCTTATAATGGTGGTTTTTCAACTAGGCTCTTGCTAGTTGAGCCATGTTCTCAGGGCTGTTTGTTTTTTTTTTTTCTTTTTCTTTTTCTTTTTTTTTTTTTTTTTTTTTTAAGAAGTTGGCTGAATTTCATTATTTTAATGTAACAGCTTTCAAGCCTCTTGCAGGTTTTTCTAATCCATGATGTACCCAAAATGGTGCATAGTCTGTAGTTTCACAATACAGGTTATTTTACATAATCTAAAGAAGTCAATTTGTTGACAGTTCAAACTTAATGGTTACTGCAGGTCAGTCTTACAGAATTCAAAAGCCAATAAACATGACTTTTTTTTTTGGTTGAGTAATTAGAATGTAGTTTGTTACAATAGAAGTAAACTTCAGGAAAAAAAAACTTGTTGAGGATGTTTGGAGTATCTGAATTACACGCTGGGAGTTTTGATGGAGGCGAAGCTCTTGGAGGTGATGTGCGGGGTGCGCGGCGCTGCGTTCGGCCGTCGAGCGCGACGTGCCGAGAACGTCTCCAGTCTCCAACGTCTGCGATCTAGCCCTAAAGTATTTGGCATCTGAGAGTAACTGTTGTGGACTTAACGCCTAGTTAATCTAAATGTTTGCTGTGTATTACTGTATCACCGAGACACCTCCTTGTTCTCGGTCATCTTTTGTTGTGTTGTAAACATAACCATTATTCAGTGTATGTTGGAAAATGTCGGGAGAATGAGGATGAGGGACTTAGCTGATCCTAGCAAAAAGGGGAAAAAAAAAAAAAAAAAAAAAAGCCTGTAAACTTGTAAACTATGATCTGTGAGTCGACAGTAGGCCTGCTGGTGATCAGCTGGAAGGGTTTGAATGTTCATGTATTTTAAAGGTATGTTTTTAACACCATTTAAAAACCAGAGTTTGGAAGGTGTATGTCTGTTTCCCACTTCGCAAATAAATAAAAAAAATCTCAGTGTTGTGAAAAGTTGAGTGATGTTTAAGGTTACATGGGTTGCTGGAGCTGATAAATGGTTTTATAAGATGTTTGTGAGCTTTGATGCTTTAGTTTCAATAAGGAAAAAAATAGTTAGACTTTAGGTCCATTCTCTAAGTATTTTCTTCCTTTGTTACTGTTAACAAATACCTATGTACTTTCCAGATGAAAAACACTTTAAAGCTAGAAAAGCTTGTCATAGACTTTGTACGAGGGGAAAAAAAATGCTTACGTTCCTGTCAAGAAGAAATAAAATTGAGGGGAAAAAAATAAAAATAAAGCGGTGACTGATGCGACAGCGTCGGGGTCACGTTTGTTCCCCGCGGGCGAAGGGACGCGCGTGGGGCACAGGCCGCGGCGCCGCCACCGCGCAGGCGCGCCGAGGCCCCGCCCCGCGCTGCGTGCGTGCGTGCTTGCGCGCTGCGTGCGCGGTGGCGTCACACGCGCGGGTATAAAAGCGAGTGCTGCGGGCGCCGCGTTCTTTTCCGCGGGAGCGCGGGGGCGACATGGCGCCGGTGAGCGTGCGCGGGGGGAGGTTGTCCTGGCAGCCGGGGGGACGCGGGGGCGCCCGGGCCGCAGGGCGAGGGGAAGGGCGTACTGCCGGCGCACGCCGCGTGTAGTCTACCTTCTTTAAAAAAACCATTTATTTATTTAAGCAAAAGGACAGAAAATCTAAAAAGTCAACTTGGAAATTCTGCCTGGACTTGACCCATCCTGTTGAAGATGGGATCTTTGACTCTGGGAATTTCGTAAGTGGATTTTTATTTATTTTTTTTCCCTGTGCCTTCAGTGAATGTTAGAATCCAAACGTTAGCATTTCCAAAAGCTGAACTACACTGGTGCATTACAGGCTAAATTAGCGAAATCAGCATGTGTTCTTAAGCTTTTTGGTCACTTTCTGAAAGCTTCGTGGATTTAAATTTCGTTTGTGGATAGGCTGTTTTCTACCTATGCATGAATAGAGCCATTTTAAGTTCAATCGTGTACTGTCACAAGGGTATTTTTTAATTGCACGTTGTCATATCTTACTTCTTTACAAATACTTATTCTCAGGCTTTAGTAAACTGATTTTTAATATGTGCTGTATGGCTAGGGTCCCTTCCCTAGTGCACACCTAGGGTACCATTCCCTAGTGTTGTATTTGTGCTCTAATGTTGAAACAGGAACAGTTCCTAAAGGAGAAGGTTAAGGTCAACGGAAAAACTGGAAACTTGGGGAACACTGTTCACATTGAACGTTTCAAGAACAAGATCACCGTGACATCAGAGAAGCAATTTTCTAAAAGGTCGGCATAGGTTTCCTTCTGTTGTGTTTGTGATAGTGGATTTTGAACAGTGATATGCTGAACATGACATACTTTTATGGAAAAATTATTAGTCTTACCAGCACCCATAAATGTTAATTACAACTGTGATGCAGCTGATAGACTTTACCAATATTAGCTATTTAAAAGTATTAGCTCTTTAAACTGAAGTCAGTGCTCCCTCTAATACAGACGTGGTAATACCCGTTTAATACAGACATTGATATAGATCGTTAGAAGTCTACTGAGCTAAGATGTGCCTTTAAAAAGCATAGCTGCATTCATCTCACAGGCAGTTATTACTTTAATGGATGCATTAAAATATTATCTGTATGCAGTATGTGTGTATGGCAAAAGAATCCCTTAAGTCAAATGAAGCCTTAAGTTGCTTAGTGTGTTAGGGCATGCAGTAGATCAGTACATTGATTAGAGCAGAAGTACAGGACCCCCCTTCGTTGTGGTGGTACAGCTGTACTAGTATCTATTGAGTTAGGCCAAAGCTTAAGAGTTACTTTCCAGTGCTGTTGAGTTACTAGTGTTGTGCTGTGTAGTCAGCTAGTATCACACTGAATTATCCTCAAACACTAAGAATGAAAGTTTAGATACATCATCTGTTGCACATAATAATTTTTGATTCATGGATGTAATGTGTATGTTAAATGGAACGACCCCTTGAAAAAATTCAGCATCTAAAAGTTAGGCTGTTTGTGGTGCTGCTGGAGCAATGTCCTAGATGGAAGGCAGACAACAGTAAGAATCATTAAAAGATACTTAAGACAAAGTTCTAATATGTAATTACTGTTTTCAAGGTACCTAAAATACCTCACAAAGAAGTATCTCAAGAAGAACAATCTTCGTGACTGGCTTCGTGTCGTCGCTTCTGACAAGGAGACGTATGAACTACGCTACTTCCAAATCAGTCAAGATGAAGAAGGATCAGAGTCTGAGGAATAAATGAAGCTTAGCTTTATACGCAATACAGTGTACAAAAGACTAGAACATCTATTTATGAGAACTCTAACTTATTGGTGAATAAAGATTTTGTACTCTGTTTAACAGAGCGTGGTTAGTTTAGTAGTGTTTTTCTTAAATCATAATTGAAGGCAGCCTGTGGAATTATTTGATTTGCAGTTTAGCTTCTGTTACTAGAAATCAAAGCTGTTCAACATGACATCACTGGAAGTCCAGCGGAAGAGAACTGAGTCCTTTGACCGATAAAAATGTAGGGCATGTGCATCAGGATGCTTAATCACGTTTATACAAATTTTGTTAGAACATTTTGTGACTAAAACTACCACCTATTTTTTTTTTGATTTGTGTGAAAGTATATAAAATTAAGTGCTTACTTTTAATTATTTGGGTTAAAAAACAGATTTAATCATTTGAAAGAGCAAGATCTTATTTCTGTTGATTCAGCTAAACCAGTAATTTGTTGTACTATTGTTAGTATAACCACAGACCAAACTGGAGCATAACAAATACAGATTTTTAGCTAGATTTGTGTGTAATTCACATTTAAGGAGGTAGGAACAAACCTCATTGCCAGCATCTATGTAAAACAATTAAAAAGTTGAAGCAATAAGATGTGCTTTAACATTGCCAGTGAAATGATCCCATTAAATCCATATAGATATTCATGCTTGAATTGTAGTGTATCTGATGGTTCTTCTCATATTTAACTTTGGGATTATTTCTATAATCTTAAAACTTTAAACAAGTGGCTGGTTCTTTCTGCATTTAAGGGCAAGTCACTCAAAATCCTTGAAGCTAATTTTTTCATTTATGTAATACCAAGTGAGATTAAGTTAGTTTTCGGTGCCAAAGAGTGGTATTTATGAGCCTCCAGCTGTAGTAAATACTGCATGCATATCCATTTCAGTACAGTATTCTCTGCCAGACTCGTAGTACCTTCCTTGCAGGAGTAATTAGAATATTTACTCCCAGGTTCCAGTGCACCAGTGAACTTGCTTGATGGCTGTTAGAAGGAGCCACCTCTTGAAGTGGCTGTGTAAAGTGAGTTTTTAAACACATAAAAACAGAAAGCAAGATTCACAGGTAATTACAGTAAAAACTCAGTGGAATTAGTGTTACTGTAGTTGTTAGGTATCAGAAAATGGATTCGCAAAGGCTATGATGCTTGATCAAAGCTGCCAGTGTACGCTGGAGTATGCTTAGTGAATTGTTTAACTTTCTGATGAATTTCTGTTTTTTTCGGCATTGTTTTTACTGGCAAATCCCTTAAGGCATGTTACTCAGCTGCCAAAGCACAAACAAGTGCAGCAACAGTCTTGTGTATCCCACCTGAGCTTCCTAAATCTAAATGAAGAGTACGGAAGGGGAGATAAATGTTGTCAAAAGCCTTGGGGGCTCGTTCGCCAACAGCTGCTCGAGCGTAATTGAAAAGTGACGAAGTAGGGCCAAGGGAGGTGGGAGATGCTGTGCTTGAGCAGCAGCATCTTGTGCCGTCCTTGCTGTGCTGATCGCTTCCATAAAACACGCAAAGCTGTGGCCCCTAATCTGGGGGTTGGGGGGGGGGCAACTCTATTCTTTCTGGAAATCCAGATGATCACTACTGTTTTTTTACAGTGATTATAATACTGCATTAAAAAAGTATTTTTTTTTCTTTTACTATAAAGCTGCAAATATTTGAAAATGTTTGCCTGTTTTCTTTGCTGCACTTAGTCAAGCAAGGGACGCGGTGACTTAACAGCTGTATTTCAAAATACATCCCCACCTATTTTTCAGAGTTGCGCGTTTACGTGACAGCACAGCCTTTAAACCAGGCTGACGCAACAAAAACGTTCTGATTAAGAAAGAATCACAAAAAAAGGAAAAAGAAAAAAAAGAAAAAAAGCTAATAGGATGGTGCTGCCTTGCTATTTTTCCTTCCTTTTAAAGCACACTGGCAGTTACACACGTAGTTACATAGCGTGAGACGCAGATTATCATTAGCCAGAAGATGTGAAAGCAGCGCTTGGCTTTTCAAGCAAAGCCACTTACTGCACAGTTGGGTTTTGAGGAAAACTGCCAAAGTGCTTGTGGAAATTGCAGTATTTGCTGCCTAACTGCAGGGATGGTGGAATTAAGGAATTCCTTTCCCTGGTGCTTGAAAATACGTCAAACTTTGCAAAACCAGAAACCGAGTTTCTGGCGACTCTGTAATACAGTGCTTCACACGTTTAAAGAGAGCTTCTTGGCAGTGCAGACACGTACCCAGAGTGGCGTGGAGGCCCCAGATCAGCTCAGGCAAAGTTTGTGTCTCGCACGAGGTGCCAGAGTAAGGACTTGAGCAAAAAAATAAGTCAGTAACGACATTTTGAATGAATCTTGGATTTTACCCGTGCTGAGGCAGTAACAGAGAAGCCAACAATGATGTAGTACATGGAGGGTTGAGCAAAAGACGGTCGTCTCTAAATTAAGCTTTGCGGGGCAAATAGATTTTGCAGATGAATATATTTTAAGATTGGGGCAGGAATAAGTGCATTTAGCCCGGCGCTGCAGCTTGCACCGCTGCAGCTCGGCCGCGCTGCGCTGGGCGGGCTCCCAGCCGTGGAGCCCGTTGCACAGCCCGGAGAGCCAATCCCACCCCCAGCACACAGAATTTTCTGTAAATTAGCCAATTGCATTCCTCTGTTTTGAAAACCGAACAATCCCTAACAGATTGATCCGAATCCCGGAGCTGTCTGTATTTGCACAGGGATTTTTGTGTATTTAGGTGCGCTTCCCCGGGGAGCCGGGCAAGCACCCAGCACCCGCGAGCGCCTGGGCACGGCGCTGCCAGCTCCGCCGCACCCAGGCCGGCCTCGGGCGCAGGAGAGCGCGCGCGTGGGGCTTTAATGCAGCTGAGAGTACATCCCCCACCTCCCCCGTTCATTTTGCAGAAAATGGCTTTGTTGCAATTTTCCAAATCAGTTTATGAGAGACCTCCCACACATGGAAAATTTCAAATGTCTGGGTGAAAAAAAAGAGAGAAGAAGAAGAAAAAAAAGAAAAGCAATCATTTACAGGAGGAGGAACTCAGCAGCTGTTGTCAGATTAGTGCTACCAGCTCCACATAGACAATTTATGTATGAGCAGACAGAGATTTTTCTGCACCATCAATCTCTGTCCTCTCTGCTGCAGCAAAACTCTGGCTGACTTCCCATTAGAAAGGGAAAAAAAATACACGCAGGATTTTACCAGTCACTGGTAGTAGACGTTACTTTGAAACATCCTTGCATAGCTGGATGCTTTCTGTTTGCCTGCCCTCCTGGCCTACAAAGCCATCAGAAAGCAACCTTGTTGTGCAGCCAAGAGTACTAAATTCAGAAATAAAAAGGTAAATAGCAGGAAGGACCTGAAAAATGTGTTGGGCTACGACCGCATGTAATAGAGCCAGCATTTGGCAGGTATTACAGGAGTCAGAGACTCCACGTTGTCACAAAACATCAGCACAGAGTAATCAAAAACAGAGCAGACTAGGGAAAAATAAATATTCAAGTAACAGCTTCAGCGTACCCAGTGGCAGGAAATCCGCTTCAGTGGCGTGAGTGATCTGATTGCATCAAATACAGACAAAAATAAGGGGGGGATAGGTGTTTCTTTTTAAAGATGAAAAAACAGAACGACGAGCTCTTCCCACGCAGAGCGGAGCGGCTCAGGCTCCTCGTCCCGCCAACCCCGCTGCGCTCCCCGCCGGGTTTCCTCCGCTCCCGCTTCCCAGCCCCTCCGTCGGCGCTGCCCCGCGGACCCCTCGCCTCGGGCGCCTGCAGCAGCAGCGCCCAAACGCCCGCGCCGACGGGGCCGTTTTCCCGCGGCAGCGGTTCGCTGTTTGCGCCCTGCCGGTGCCTTTTTGCCCCCAAACCCCTTTTGCTCTGGGCACTGACGAGCTCAGCGAGCGCCGGACCGGCGCCAGCTGGGCACGGTTTCGCTTGCCAGGCTGCATTTAAGCAAGCGGCTGAGAAATGTTTTACTAGCCTGCAAAAAAGCTTAACTTGGCAAGGCTGTTTAACCTCCCCCCCGCCACCACCAAAATCATTAAACGTCATTTAAGTCTAAGTTTTGATACAATATTTTTTCCATTAGATTAGTTTTTTAGTAGTGATTTTTAACAGGAACACGTGACTCACCATGCATATGGGCCAACTAGCTTTTCCTAACTTTTTTTTTTTTTTTTTTTTTAATCCCCCCACCACCAGTCCGTCGCATTTACAGTCGGGGCGGTCGGCGGTTCAGACCCTGCTCGGAGGGGGCTGCCGGAGCCGGGGGCAGCCGCCGGCCCTCCTGCGTGGGGCCAGACCCGCACAGACGTGGGAAGACCCCCGCAGTTCTCGAGTCCGTCACGTTTTCTCCCAGAAATGCTCTCCCCAGCCCTCCTCCTGCCACTGCATTTAGAAAACGTTTGCGCTGTTGGGAGATAGAAGCCCGGAGAGACAGATGATTTTTGCTGACCGGAGGGCCGGGAGCTGTACAGCTTCCAAGCTTTTCGTACGCTCGCCCTTTGGGAGAGTTCGTTCGTTCCTGTTGTTTTGGGCTTTGGGGTATTCCTCCCCCCACCCCCCTCGAATCAGCCCAGGTTGCTGAGGCCCCCGAAAGGGCTGCGACTTCCCCCTTGGCACCTGCATGAAATGAGACTCTGTACGGAAAAAGCCCGTGGGAGCTCCTGGAATAAAACCTGTCCTTGGACGCAGCAGCTCGAGGGGGGAAAAAAGAAAGAAAGAAAAAAAAAAGACTTCTCGTTAATGCAGAGGCAGGGAAAAGTTTTTTTTGTTGTTGTTGTTTTTTTGGTTTTTTTTAATGTTGAAGGAGGTGGGAAGGTGCCACCTCTTCCTGACGAATGTGAGCATTAGTCATTAATTCACTTCTTAAGTGCATGCAAAAGTTTCAGGAGTTTTTGTGATTCCAAGGTTCTAAGCAAAATATAGAGAAGTAGAAGCAAATACATAGAAAAAAGCTGTACTGGAGACAGGGGCAGGAGGCCACCGGAGCTGGCGGCCGAGCGCTCGCAGCCCTCGCCGGCCCCCTTTTCTGCCAGGTCTTTCCCCAAACGGCAGCCGGCGCCGGGAGCAGCTCTGCGAGCCCAGCGGAAGGTGGAGCCAAACCAAGCGGTTTTCTCGCAGCGAGGAGCTCTGCGCGCGCCCTCCTTCCAGGGGACGGACGCGCCGACGGACAGACGCACGGACGGATGGACGCGCGGACAGACGGACAGTCTGCCCTCGGCGGCTCAGGGCAGCGCGGCTTTTGCTTAGCGAAAAAGATAAATACGTTACACTCGGCCGAATTATCAGCAAGTTATTTAAGCTACCTAATTAACTGCGGGTGGGAACCGGGGGTAACGAGGTTTCCAGGGACGGCGCACGGACCGGCCTCGACCGCCGAAGACCTCGAGCTCGCGACGCCGGAGCGGCGGAGACGGCACGCCGACGCCTTGGCCCCGCCGGGTCTTCTCCCCTAACCCAGGGGTTAGGGAGACCCGCGATTAAAAATAACCCGGGAATCGACGGGCCTGCACGGAAATTGCTCTCCTTTTCCTGACCCCGAGCTGGAAAGCGCGACCTGGGAGGACGACGATGCACGGGAAAAGCGGGAGCCGGCGCTCGGATCCGCGTGCCCGGGGAGGCTCCGGCGAGCGTCCCCGCGGGCGGAGGGGACCGCGCGGTGTCTTCGCTCACCTTCGATTTACTTCGTTGCACGTGCAAAGCTAACCATGAAATGAAAATAACAGGAAAGCGAGACGCAGAGCCAGGACGCAAGCAACATCCGCATTACGTGCGACAGCACGGGGCGACACAGGCAGCCGCACGATTACTTTAGGCCAAAACTTTCAAAAAATAAAATTGCACGAAAGAGGTAAGACAACCCAGCGCCTGGGCTGCCCTTACTGCAGCGGAGGGAGATGCACCAAGAAACCCCCGGAGCTAAGAGAAAAAAAAAAAAGAAAAAAGAAAAAAAAAAGGAAAACCACTAGCTGTTGCTCGCTGGATATTTAAAACATCTTAATGATCGCCAGGAGGTTAGCCCTGCCGCTGGCCTCGCTGGGCCCCGGCGCAGCCGGCGGGCCCGGGGCAGCGCGGGGTGGAAGGGGCACGGAGCAGCAGCGCGCCCTCCTTCTGCAGCAGCGCCCCGGACGCCGCGGCGATCGTTCCCCGGCGAAGGGCGTTTGCTGTCGTCTGTTTTGCAGCCGCTTGGCAAAGCGGAAGGGGGAGAAACGTGGCGAGCGCCCAGCAGCGTAAGCGGAAAGCGGGGTCTCCCGCAGCCTCGGAGGTACCCGCGCTGATGCGGTTGGGGCGGGCGACGGACCCTGCGTGCGGAGCGGCCAGACTCCAGGTCTGGTTTTTCACGCCGCCGGGGAAGTGCCTTTAGGACTTACTGAACAAAAACGTGGAGGAATAACATGGTGGTTTCACAAGTGCTTGAAAGATGAGCTGCAATTCCCTTTCTCTTGGCAGAGAGGGAACGGATTTGGGGTAAGGTTTAGAGGCCAGGCTGCCCCAGATGTCCAACATCTGTCAACAAGAGGGAAGGCACGAGCTGCGAAGCAGAGAGAGAAACCCCTGAGGTCATCTTCAGGAGCTATAAACAGGAGATCTCCTTGGGCAAAGGAGACACCCCCATCTCAACTGTCACTTACATGATCTTCCTGTCTGGCAAAACTTTCCCATTTGGAGAGCTGAAAAAATTCACGTGGCAAGACAAGCCTTATGAAAAATCCTTGCCCAAGGTTTTTCTGGTAGAAAAAAAATATATACCCCTCAAAAAAGATTGAAACCACTTCAAAGAAGTTTCTAACCAATTCAAAACCATTTTGTGTTTTGGATTATAATTTTTTTAGCACTTTTGGACTTTACTCCAATGGAGTAACGTGATAATTCATACTATTATTCGCATTTATTTGTGCTAGCATTGCACTTCCATGCCAGTCTTTCAAAAATGGTAAATGAAGTCCCTGCCTGTAGAGCTTGCAAAGACTTAAAAACTAGCTTTTAAAGGGAAAATTGACAGCAGACAGCAAGAGACATTTTTCTCTAGGAACTGACGTTTTCCTGTGAAATGAAAAACTGTCTTTTTCAGGAGGAAAGAAACTCGGCCTCCCGCGTCGCATCGTTCTGCGAATCGAGGAGGAGCCCGGTGCAGGGGTTTCCCGGGGGCGCGAGGTTCACCCGGCCCAGCGCCGAGGTCCTGCAGCACCACACAGCCCCGCTGCACCTCTCCCGGGAGCATCTTCGCCCCGCACGCCGGGTGTCTCCAGCAGTAAAGAACAGGCATATTTTAAATGGAAAAAGAAAAAAAAAATTCTCCCCCATATTTATTCATAGCTGCTGGCCCTGGTGGACGGTCACGCGAAGCGTTCGGCGAGGCAAGGTGCAATATTACCGCCAGCTCTGCCGCAGCTGGCGGCTCTGGGAAAGCTTTACTGCCGACTCCTCGTAAGCTTCGAAAGATTTATACCAGTTATTGCTCCTTAAGAAAACACACGAATTAATTCTTCTCCTAGAGTTACAATTAGTTTCTATCCAACCGGTGTTTTCAAATGATTTCAGGAAGCAAATAAGACCGTCGAGGATGATTTCTTTCCAGATCATTCATAGCCATATTTTTCAAGTGCGCCATCAGATTTTCGGAAGAAAATAGATCAGATTTCCAAAGCGCTGGGTGGTGCTGCCGGGGCCGTAGAAGACGGGGATGCCGTCTTGTTGCTTCGGTGAAGAGCAGCAGGTTTTGCACGGACCGCACGCTCGGGAGACGTACGCCGAGCACGCGCTTGCTCTGGGTTTTAGCTGCATTTTCTTTTCTGAAGCGCTACATTTACAGCTCCAAATGCGAAGTGATGAATCCAGGAAAGAGAACATGAAGATCCAAAAACGGATGAAAATTCATGACACGATTCCCATTCACAGTCATGCTTCTGATGCCAGTAAAACCTCTCCTTTAAGTCTCAGAAAAACAAGCGCAAGCACTTTGTTTCGCTTTGCAATATGCAAGATGCTCATGACAGACTGAGACGGCTTCGCGAACCGGTTCGCTGGCTGCGCTATGGAAAGCTGAAAGGAGACAGACCTGGGTGGATGATCAAGAACCACATCGGATTTTTATTTATGTTTTTGTTATTTTTTATCTAAATTAAGAGAGTGCAAAACTGGGAAAAAAAAAATATGCAGGTGGCTGGGAAGAGGCTGAGAGGAGGGAGAAGTCGGGGTGTGACGGCAAATGGGACCTGGGGCAGGACAAGCAGGGCTTTCACCCACAAACCTTGCCCATGGTCTATCTTCCACTTCTCTAACCTCTCCTTGGAGGTCTTTTTGGAGGAGCTACCTCATCCATTCGCCAGCTTGGCCGTTTTCTTTGAAAGCTCCCCGCTGCTGCATCAACCTCTCGTGTCTAGCCCAATATGACCGAGCCTTTCCCCAAAACCACGGTCACGAAGAGCTGGGGAGAAACTTGCACGAGGAGCTGAGAAATGTTGCCTTAGCTGAAAACCCTGCAGGCTGGGGAGGATTTAACTGCTGTCTGCTATTTATTAGCATTTGAGGGAGAACAGCAGGAAAAGAAAATACCAAGCACACGGGGTGGTGGTTTTTTTTTTTTTTTTTTTTTTTTTTGGGGGGGGGGGGGAAGAAACAACTGAAGTCTAGTTAAGATAAATAGCAGGTTGTAGATATTTCTCCGTACTCTATGACATACAGCCTGGCGTTTTTCCTCCCTTTGCTGGCCTGGTTGAGGCACCGCTGGAGCTGGGATCGCAGCGCCGGGGGCTGAGCCCGGCGCGCCCGCCTCTCCCCATCCCCTGCACCCAAGGGGACGCTCCGGCCCCCCCGACAGCGCTGGCCGGCGAAAGCAAAACGAACAAACGACTAAAGCAGGATAATCAGAAAAACGACGCAGAGTCACTAGCTGCACGGCTGATACCTTTGCTCGTACTAAAGAATCAAGGGGGTCACAGAGACACGTCATGAATAAACGCCGGGAGAAAGAGTTTTTAATTCACTTCTAAGGCTACTGCTGATTTACCGCTCTGCAGCTTGGCCTGCGCCAAGGGCTCGATCGGGATGCAAAGTCCCGCAGCGTCAGACCGGGTTGGAAAAACGCGCGCTGGAGCAGGCACAGAAAAGGCACACGTTACACACTGCTACGATCTAATTAGCGGCCTAAACGCATCCTCCTCCTGGATGCAGCTGTGCCGGCCCAGTGCTTTTTCATAGCTAAATGGTTTTGACAGGTTTTCAAGCTAATGAAAATCTGTATAAATAAGGAGTAAATATATTTGTGCAGCTCTAAGGATAGAAGAACGAGGATGATCTTCAAGATGAGATCCTTCGCGTTTTCAAAACCTGAAAATTCCCGAACCCAGAGGCAATAAATAATAGAACAGTAAATAGAGAAATACCCTCTAAGCGAACTGCTGCATTTTTATCTCTGAAACGGGCTGAACGCCCACCTCGCTGCACTAAGGTAGCTGAATGTGTTTTCTGCTGGCGCAAGCATTGCCCTCCGCAGAGCAACGCGAGCTCACGGGGGCTCCTTAGGTATCAGGCACCGGGACTTTCCCTCCAAATCACACTTCTCCCGAGCGCCGCTTAACAACGCGTTTGCAATCGCCAGTAACTCCACGCAGCTCATGTCAATGCCAAGCTGCGCTTTTCGTTTTGGTGAGTTTTCGGCTTTCGGCGAGCTCTTCCCGCTCAGCTCCGGCGGCGGACAGCCCCGCTCCCCGGGCCCAAAGCCCCCCAGCGGCTCCGCTGGCCCGCGAGCCTCAGCCGGCTCTTCCCTCGCGTTGCCCCGTCGCCAGCTACGCAAACCTGCTTGCAATTTTCAAAAATGGTTGGAGCACCAAATGCCAAAACGGCCGGCTCCTTTGCTGGCAGGACTGCAGCCTGCAAAGTGAGATTTCTCCATCCGATGCCCCCACCGAGCCCTAGGTGCAGACCAGCCCTGCGGACCGTGCAGCAGCTCTTCTGCCTCCGAGGGAGGTCTGTGCTACAGACACCCACGGGGACGGAGGGGTGGCTACGTTTTCCCATGCTGTAACAGTCATTAATTAAAATGCACATAGAAATCATGCTGGAAAACGGTGCAAGAAGAGACTGTCATCCCAACCAGAAGGAGAGGCAGGAGACACCTCTAACTACGTGCACGTGCTCTGTCAGAGCGTGACTCCGGTCACATCATTAGCTGCAAGGAGCCGCTCCAAGCGCAGGCTGCTCCTCAGAGGCGTCAAACGTCGCACGCCTTCGCCTGCCAGACGAACATCCCAGCTCCGGCATCCGTCTCCCGTTCGCCTTCCTCGTGACCGTCGCGGGCGACGACGGGCCGCCCGCGTAGCCTGCAGCAGCCCGCTCCCCGGGCCCCGCGGGCGTCACGTCTCGCTGCCAGACCCGCGTCCCGCTCCGCGGCGGAGCGGAGCTCGGCGCACGCCGAGTGAAAACACTGCTGCGGCCCGTCTGAGCTGCAGCGTGGTGCGGTAACTGCTGTCTCGAGCAGGAGCAGGGGTGGGCACAAAGCGTCCGGAAGGATTTTGCAGGCGGAGCCAGCCACCCAGACGGGGAACGGGAAACCCAAAGTTTCCTCTGCCGCCACGGAGCAGACAGGTCCAGCTGGGGCTCGTTTGCTGGAGGGCAAGAAATATCATAGAAACGTTTTGCGTAGACAGGAGAAAAATAGGAAGGTGCAGATCAAAGCAAGGGCTCCTTCCTCCTACGGAGAGGTGTGCCTGGAGGGAACGCCAGCTGCCAGGTCTGCCGGGAGGGCTCCCGGCTCGGCACACCTCTCCGTGCAGTTACAGCGTACGGCACTGACGTGGAGAAGACCTACGTTTATTTTTTTTTCCTAATAAATGCCTGCAAATTGAGTAAACTAACAGGACAAGGTGCACGAAGCTGCTCGAACCAGACCGTGCAAGATCTCCATCCGTGCTTCACCCTCCTGCCTGCCTCGGGCTTCAAACGGCTCGCCCGGCGTGAAGCCGTAGGATTGCTAAAGGCTTTTGACAAACGGAAAGCATCTTGGGGAGACCCTCAAAATACAAAAACATTATTACTCAAAATATTAAATGTATTAAGTAATTAAAACATACAGTGGAGCAATAACGTATTCTAGATGTAAACTGTACGGCAGTGTCTTAATCTGAATTCCCAAATCTCCCTCAGCACAAAACCTTTCTGCAGTAGACGTTGGCATAAGCAGGTAACAAGCAGAAGTAGCATTTAAGACAGAAGCAGCATTTAAGACAATTAAAATTGCTGTTAGGAGTCTCCCTCACTTTCCGCCACGAACACTGCTCTGTGTTTGCATTTTAATTGGGGCCCATGATGAAAGGAGGCTGATGTGTTTCGCTCCTGTCTCTAGCTGGTTGATTTGCAGAATCAGAAATGTGCTCCTTGTTGTGCTCTGCATTTCCATTTTGAGCTCAAACCAAGCTGCCTGTGTTTGTATCAAAAAGGAAAGGCATTTAAGACGCTAACCATGCACATGGAGCCTACGGTGCCAGAAGGCAATTTATAATTCAAGCTGCAGGAAGATTCACATCAAAGTCAGACTCCAGCGAGTCTTCCCAGTGCCCCCCACGAGGTCTTCAAAACCGGCACGCATCGCTCAGGCATGCGATTGAAAAGGAATCCTGAAAACTGCCAATATTTATAGAGAGACTGGAAGGAGCAAGGGATCGTCAGAGAAGATGAGGTGTTACATCCCAGAGGGAGGGAAAAAAAAAGAGCAGGAACAGCAGCAGGCACCAACTGTGCGTGCAGAACACTGACACATGAACATGAAACTGCTTTTGGAGCCAATTTCAGGCAATTCACAGGGTGATTTTAGTAGGGTTGTAGCAGCAAATGAACTAGAAGAAGCAAAAAAACCACCAAGTCTTGGGAATGCTAGCAGCTTGGGAGGCCACCCTCATGTCATTAATGTGAATTTCTCAGGTCCATCACATGGTGTTAAAAGGTATAACAGAAAAATATCATAGCACCACTGTGCATTATAACCACTGATGGAAGAAACTCGCAGAATAACTGAGAAGTTGGAGGGGGGGCAGGGACCTCTGGAGATCACCTGGTCCAACCCTGCTGCTCCAGCAGCAAGGTCATCTAAAGCAGGTTGCCCAGGACCATGTCCAGTTAGGTTGCACGTATCTGCAAGGATGGAGACTCCACAGACTCTGTGGGCAACCACCACTAGTGCTCAGTCACCCTCACAGTAAAGAGGCGTTTTCTTGTGTTTGAGTGGAATTTCCTGAATTTCAGTTTGTGCCTGTTGCTTCTTGTCCTGTCGCTGAGCACCACTGAGAAAAACCTGGCCCCATCAGATGCTTATAGACATTGGTGAGAGCCCCCAAAGCCTCCTCTTCTCCAGGCTGAACAGTCCCAGCTCTCTCAGCCTCTCCTCATACAAGGGATGCTCCAGGCCCTTCACCATCTCCGGGGCCCTACTACGAGCTCCAGAATACAAGAGCACAAAAATAGCCATTCTGGGGCACACGTGGGTCCATGGATCCTGACTTTGACAGTGCCCCATCGCTAAGAGGAAAAGCAAGTAGTAATACTCCAACTATTTGCAGCTTAGCACTCCTTCAGTGAAAGATATTTTTTCCCAGGGATGTACCTACAGCTTGGTTGTACCCAGCGTTTAGGAGGAAGCTCCAGGATAACAAGAGCTGCCTTGTACAGGTGCCAAGCTACTTGCTTGAATTTGCCAGCGGTGCAGAGGCGTAGTTCCCTGCTGTCGCCTCTTTAGCTAGTCATGACAGGGAGGGGAACTGCTCTGGCCTAGCATCTCATAGCACGTCTGTGTTGTATCATTGGATTTCCTGTGTTGAAAGCAACCCAAATCCACCAAGTGTTATCCTCTCTTTCCTTCACCTTCAAACACAATGGTGGTGCTTCCATTTTTCTGATTGCATTGTAATTTCTTTTCCTAATAACAAATAAAGAAAAAGCAATATCTGACAATCTCTCATTGCACTAAACCTGAAATCCTGGAACTAGAATTTTTTATTTCTCATATAAGGGACTGTTTGAAAGATTGAGGGGAGACATCAAAGCCCTGTGGAGCACAGGAAAATGAGGAATGGCAATAGGCTCTGTGAAATGTGCAGTATTGGTTTTATCATCTGCTTAACTGTCCGTGGTCACCAGGAAGGGAGAGGAAAGGGAGCAGGGAGGTCAGCTGGTGGGACACAAAGCGCTGTTGCTTGAGGAGTGTTCCTGGGAAGAACTGCACCTGCACTGGGGGATGCTTTTAATTAAGCCACATCACTACGTGGTTCTCTTTGATGAAATGCCAAAAATTCAAGCACTAGCTAACGAAATAAGCTCTTCAGGTGAGAGGTACATAGCATAACCAGAGGAGATTACTTAACGAACTATCCTTGACCCATCAACAGAACTACTGAAATATCTTGAGCTGAAAAAGATGCTTGTTCAAAAAAAAAAAAAAAAAAAAAAAAAATGTAGTCCCCACCCACACTCACATACCTTGGGGACTTTCTGGAGGGCGCCACCTGCCCTATCCTACAGCATGAAGGAGCAGGTCCTTGCCCAGAACCTGCTGATTTGATGAACCTGCTTCTTGCTCCTACTAGACAGCCACGCACAGGGCATCATGCAGGCAGTGGCCACAGCAGGGTGCACACCAATCCTCAGGGCACCAAGCCGAAACTGCCCTTAGTAGATGAGTTTCCTGGTTCCTTGTGGATTTATTCTACAGGAGCTTCAAAGGAAAACACTAGAAAAGCTTACCATGGTTAATTAAATAGCATCTATCTGAGCAGAAACATGACTGCTCTCCAATGGAGCCATCCCTCAGTTATTTCCAAAAACACTCAGAGGCAGCAGATAAGCCTACATAGTAGTGCATCCTGAAGGTCCTATTTTGGGGGTCCAGGGCTCCAGGACACTTACAAGGCAAAAGAAAGCCTTTTTCTACATATTATTTGGCTGAATTTCTTTAACCCACAATAGCACTCAGTTGTTTTCTGCAGCACTAAAACACGTTGTTCGTGCTTTGCCCACTAAGTGGAGCTGAGGGCTCTCACATGCGTCCTCTTGGGGTGCTGGTGCCAGCAGGACATTTTTCTTCCTCCCAGTAGCAAAGTGACCAAGTCACTTGGGGGATGCTGGCAGGGGCTCTGGAGCCCACCAGAAAGGCCTGAGGCTCTGCCGATGCCTGGCAGGAGACACCTGTCCACCCCTGGACAAACCCTGTGCTTGCCTGCAGCTCATCCACAGGTGAGACAAGGTTGGAGGTACATCATCGTTTTCTTCCCCAAGAAGAACACAGACTTTGGATATTTCCCCTTTTGCTATTTGCAAAACTCATCTCTCTGGACCTGATCAGTTCAGCTCGGTGCGAGTCACTGCGTGAACATATTTGCTTTCAGATGGCAATGAACAGCAGATGGATTAGCTTTTTCAAGAATTCTGTTAAAGCTTACCAATGTTTACAGGTACAGAAATAAATAGAAATAAACACAGATTCTCTGCAGGCACAATCTAAAAGAATCTCCTCATTATTCCACATACTGTTTTTATCTATTTTACATAAACTACCTATAAATGACTATGTTATGATATAGTTAGTCAGCTACAAAAATATTCCCATTACTCATCACGAAGATCAATTCTACTGTTAGACGATCTGCTTTGCTAGAGGGCAGGAGAACACCAAACACCAATGCAATTTTATACAGACCTAAGCTATAGACCAGCCGGAATTGGGGAAAGGAGCTAACTATTAACTCATACACACAACACTACCGTTACCACCTCCCAGAGGTCACATCAGAAACAACCTCAGTGGAGAGCAGAGCAGGTCTCTGGAGAGGACATGGAAATAAACCAGGATAAAATTACAGCTTTCCAGAATTTATTGCATTAGCTTGCAATGGAAAGATAATCAGGAAATTGTTTTTATACTGATGATTCATATCTAGTTGGGCAGCAGCTATGTCAGGAACATAATTTTAATTTAACCTAATACAGCAGTACTGAAATGCCGATTGTAATGTTGTTATGCCCAGGACTCTCCCTAACTCACCGCCGGACAGAGACATTTGGAAATTACCTACACACCACGAATAACAGTTAATTTTCCCTTGACATTGTTTGCAGCAATGCTGGTTTCAAACTGAAACAATTAGTACAGTGAGATCATTGTCCCTCAACGGGATCGTGGTTCTTTGAGACTCTGTGTGTTACAGTCCGATCGCCGAACTGGCGAGGCTGGACGAGATCCATGAGGTCACCGAGACATTGTGCTGCACTAAGGAGCACTCCACGCGCTGCTCCTACAGACAACCCAGGACGTTCTCACAAATATATATATACACACACACACGTATGTGTATATATCTCCTGCAATATGGTATTTCTGGTATTGGATTTTCTTCCTCAGTGCCATCTTCCTGGCAGTTGGGTTTGCAGGACAAGATCAAGCATTTTTATTCAGTTACAGTAAATTTCGCCCTGTATTAAAGCAAGTTATTGCAGTCAAATTATTTAAGCATTGGCCGAAACAATCATTTGTTAAACAAATGTCTTCATGCAGCATGTTGCATTGCAGTTACCTCTTCATGGTTTTATTTGCATACTAAGTATTTGGTGGCAATAATTCACAGTTCCTGATGGAACCATTGTCCAGGAAAATCATATTATTCATATCTGATGAGACAGAAGTTTTTTACGTTTCACTGTCACACACAATAACATGAGTATGAGGAGAGCGCGGAGTGGATGGCTGTATAGCTCTTCAGTTTATGAAACAAAGACTCCTTGTTTTTCAGTGATCACCATACAGATACTCGACAAACAATATTTTTCCTTTAAAGGGCTGTTTGCAAGAGTTCAATTTAGAATAGAAAGATTACATTAAATTTAACCAGTGTGGGTTGTAAATATTGATTTGAAAAATACGCGTGACTGTAAAAGACAAATGGCAATGAGTCAATAAGCAAGGCTAACCTTAAGAAAAAATAACGAGATGTGAAGTTATATATATTTTTCAAAGAAAAAAAAAAGAGCTATACGATAGTTAGTCGCAACTTGAAGGGAAACACTAAATTTCAGCCTTGCCCCTTAATTTGCTCCTCAAACGTTGGCGCAGCTCAGGACTGCTTCGCAGCTTGCCGTGGGAGCCTTTTTGTCCATCACGGTCTGGAGCAAGACGCGGCGCACAAGCCTCGCGCCAGAGGAGAGCAAGTTCGTGTAAACCGCACCCGTCCCCGAATGCGGTAGGTATACGCTGAGGATTATGGACTCAAGTGAGAACGAGGCGTATCGTTACAGTCAGTTCCTTGTAACCCGCGGAGCGGAAAGAGGAGAGAGATCTCATATAACCAGAGTTCGTTAATACATTGAACCGCCCTGTTGTTACTGCTTTATTGCAATAAGGTATCGCAAGAACTTATCTGCGGTAAGTTGTTGCGGGGTCTTACCAGGGCACCTGCGCCGGGGGCGCCGTCCGCGGGGCGAGCGGGTCGGGGACCCCCGCCGGGTGGCCCGCGGGAACGGCCGCGCTGACCCGCCGGAGAGGAGAGGAGAGGCAAGGCCGCGGGCGCCGGGCGAGGTTTAGGCGTACCCGGGGCGCCCAGCTGGGTGCAGCAGCCGCCCCGCGCCCCTCTTACGTTCGGAAGAGGCACGAATATTGGTTCTTAGTGGAAAAAAATAAATCGAAAAAATCCCAGTCTGGATATCGAACCCCCTCCTTCCTTGCCCGCAGGGCTCGTGTTCCGGACTCTGCTTTCGCCCACGAGCCCTTCTGGAGGAAGGGTGCCGAGGCCGCTCCCGGCTTTGCCCGCGCAATCGCAGGGACGTCGCCGGCCTTTCCGGGAAGGCGAATGCAGGATCCAGGTTCTCCGACAAGAGGAGAAACCTGTGAAGGCAAGGTAACCCCGGCGACCAGCCACGCGCATCCACCCCGAACGCTCTCCTCGAGGGACTCGGTCTTCAGTCCAAGTGCTAAATCCTTACGGTCTCTAAACATCTACTCACCCCAAAAGGGGACTTCTAAGATCTCCTGTCAACTGGTGTCTCACACAAGGCAGCCAAGCAGATATTGGGAACAGCCAGAGGCCCTGCAAACCCACCCATTCCTTCCCCCTACCCTGTCCTACGCACATTACAGCACCCCCTTGACTGCAAAGCGTTCACGCTCCACATTTAATACTGATTTCTGTGACTTAAGATAACACAAGGCCAGCGTTTAACATGCTGGCCTCACACCACTGCAACGTTCACGCCAGAAGGTGAGCGTCATTAGGACGTGACGAGTCCACAGACACATCGTAAAAATGTTGTGCGCTACCTTAAGCTCTTAAAATAACAAATATTCAGAGGAAAAGATGGATTGCACTAGTGCTTGGTGCTGCCTATGGCTACTTTTAGATTAAATCCAGCAGGAACCGAGATCACCAACACTGAGCATTTCCCCCCAAAAAGTCCTCCCCTACACTTACTTTGCATTATTTACGCTGCTTGTCTCTTTCTTGCACTTCGTTCAATTCAGACAGTGGAAACACGTTGATCAATTCAGCAGTTTACAGCATTTCTCTGCAGTTCCCCAGCACCAGCATGATTTCATGCTCTAGCACTCGCCTGTTAGGGCTCACCACACAGAGAAAAATTTTAAATACTAGGCTTTTGATAAGAGAAGAGGGGGAAAAACATTTTTTTTTTTTTTTTTGGAGGGGTGGGGGATATGGCAGCAGAAACATCCCACTGAGCAGCGAGGGAGCAGGAATAGCGGCTCGGCTGCTGGTTGCTCTGGGAACGCAGCAGCTCCGGGAGCGCTCCTGCCCGCATCGGAGCGAGGGGGAAACTCGGCAGGGAAAGCCGGCTGCGGAAACGCAGCCTTTCCGGAGGAGGCCGGCTCTGCCCTTCGCTCACCGGCCCAGGCAGCACAGTTTGCCCTGTGCTGAGCTATTTAACCGACCAAGACGCTGCAAGGAACCGCGGGAGATGAGGAGCCCCAGGGATGGCCCCGTCCAGCGCCTGGACGTGGGGGCAAGGATGCTGCGGAGGTGGAGAGGGCCACATGTCTTCCTGTCTAAGGGGGATTTTAGATTTTAACAGCTGAGGTGGTTCAGGCTTCCAGCCTTCTTCATCCCTAATTTGGGATATAGCATTTCAGGGAAGGTTTTAACATTTTTATCTAACCCTTGGCAAGCCTTGGCTCCTCCCAACAGCTACCACTGCACACAACCACAGTAGGGAGAAGCAAAAAGCGAGTGCCTTTATATAACATGATCGACCATGATATTTAAATGTGGATATAGATGCCCTCATTCTTTTCCCTGAGCTTTGTAACAGCTGCTTATCTAGAGGAACAGAGCAGCTCACCCTCTCAGAAACGCTGGTTGAGCTCCCCATGATGAAGGCAGCACCGCATGGAGTCACATTTCAAAGTCCTTTGCCAGATACAATAGCTAGGAACCTTTTTCTAAAGTCACCAAAGAGGAGCTAAATGCCATTATTTGCTATTAAATGCTATGGCCAACTCTGTATGATGTGGAACCACAATAAAAAGATGATTGCTTGGTGACAGACAAGGGGTGGTGACATGCAGCTGAAACCATGCCAGCACCTGGAAGGCCAGTTTAGCCCCTAGAAGGCTAATTTAATACTGTCATTGTTATTTCTGTTGTAAATGGCCCATGAAGTCCATTTACATGGAATATGTGACGTTGTCATGGCCTTACACTGTTCTTTTTATTGTCTTGGCTTATCTTCAGAAAGATATATTTGTTTTTAGAAAGATGAAATAGAAATAGATTTTAATGAAAAAATGAGGTTAAAAGAGAAAAGCAATTACACAGGAGAAAATTGAAAACAGTGCTATATCTGAAGGCTAGAGGAAAGCTGCCAATTAAGCCAGCAGCCTCTTGGTTAAAGAAAACCAAGAACTAGAAGACAAGACAACATCCATAAAACAAAGCTATAACCTCAACTACTACCCTTCACTCACCTGGAAAAAAAAAAAAGAAAAAAGGGAGAGAGAAGAAAAGAGAAAAAAGGAAAAAAAAACACACACACCACACATTGAATTAGGGTTTCAGAGAGGTTTAAGGATGCCCGGACTGCAGACTAGATAACTTTGCTATTCAGCTTACAGCCCTGGGTTCACACTGACTTAGTCTTCTTTATGGCAAACTTGTCTACCCCTTATGTCAGCCTGAGCAGCAGACTGATCCGAGTTCCAAAGTAAATGGCTCATATGGAAAGACGACAGCCTGTAGGCTCCGACAGCCACATGAATATGGTCCTGAACTCCAAATATCTGTAAGCGAGCAGAAAGTACCACCATATTCTGCACTTTTGGAAGAGCATGGGGATGCCAAGAGCTGCTCGGACAGTTCTTGGCTTCCTGACTGCCCCATGACTACTGGTGGGTTTGCAAGTTCTCCAAATAAGCTACGATTTTTTACTCTATAGCAGCAAGCATTACACAAGAGCAACACCTGACAACTCCAACCACAGATCTCCTCAGGTTCACCAGAAATATTGCCTCTCTGCTCTGGAGGCCAGGTTAACACAGCTGACTCTGCATGGAGGAAACTTTGGTCATGGCTGTGGTGACCCTGTTGCTGAGGCAGTAATTCCCACCTAGGGGCTATAGGCAACCTCCAAGATGATTAACTTGTGGACCTGTGCCGGTAGTTCCTGACATGTTAATCTATCCAGGGCCTCAGCCTTACCAGTCTTTACAATATAAACCTTTACCTGACTGGAGGTACTTGGATTAAAACTGAAAACCACTTATTTTCCAGACATTAGATTTTAGTATAAAATCGCAAACCCCATTGTGAAAAGTACCTGTTCTCTACAACAGCTGAGTGGCGCACGTTCATGCTGCTGGCTCAAGTTGGTCTAGCCTACACCTAATCATTCCCCACTGAGATGCAGCATAACTGCAAAAGCACAAATTAACAGAGCTGTTGTAGGGCATAAACACATTCTGCAAGGGCCTCCCCAAGAACTGCAACCATGAAGCGTGCCGTTCTCACAGTGTTTGAGAGAGAAGGTCCCTGGACTCTGATAGTCCTCTAATAGCACATTATTGCTGCATAGTTTATTACATGTCAATATATGCATGATTACATGTCAAAACAGACTGTCGACTTGAGCGCACTTTGCCTCAAACGTTGCCCTCACCGTCTGTATCACTACTGGTGCCCAAGGCGTACATAGGGTTGCTTCACGTCACACCACAGTTAGATGTGGGCTCACAAGAGCGAGACCCTCATTGAGGTTCCTCTGCAGTCAAAGTGAGATGGTGGCACTTCATCTCACCTGTCCCAATCATCCACCCGACACTGAAATGACCTGCTGGGACTCCTGCAGAAATACCCTGGATTAGACATGAATCATGGAGTGATTCAGGTCCCTCAGCACAAGTGCCTGGTGATTCAGCTCTTGATTCATTGTATTAGTTCATGCCCTACCTGGTAAAAGTTAATGTGAAGGTCATTTTGGATGAAGCTTCACAGGCATCTTTCTAATGATCGTTACCAGTTTTGACACTCTCTTTATTTTTTTTTCTTTCTTTTTTTTGAAAATGCTGTGACGGCATACACTTTCCCTAAAACCAGGTTCATTTATCTGCAAAACATGAGAATTGGAGGCAAAGGCAACAGCACAGCCATTTTCATATTGTCTTCACATTTCCCTAAAGCTTAGGCAGACACACAGCAGTTACCATTTTTTTATGCTCAGGGTTTGCCTACTTCATGTTACTCTCTTGAACTGTCTTCACAGCAGCTACTTTGTCTAACCAGTTTCCAAATCATTTGCACCCGACAAATCCCAGCCTTTCCTTAACATGGGAGACTGTTCTCTACGCCAGAAGGGCCTCCCAAATATAACACTTTTACACCTATATTACAAGTTAAGCAACAATTATCAAAAGAAAAAAAAAAACAATGACTTTGATTTCTTAAAATGAAGAAGAAACTCTAGGGTAACTTGGAGCTATCTTGTAGCATGTAACATCACTGCTAGCAAACAAACAAAATGTCACACAGTGGTCATGAACATGTTATAGATATTTTCTACATTTTTTTTTAAATAGACCTGGACTCAATCCATCAAGGCCTCAGTCCTGGAAGAAGCCCCTATAAGCCACCATTCAGATGTGTGTTTGCTGAAAGACAACTAATTTTACGCTTCATCAGAGAGACCATGTTTCACTCCCAAGAATAATTTTAGTCACACTCTTAATTTGCATACATTAACACTCAAAAGTGATTAGAGTTGCACGATGTAAAGTAATCAATTTTAAGCCCTGTACATAATGCTCAGCAGTTTCTGCCCAAGGCTGAACATAGCAACAAGAAATCTGTTAGCAGAGTGGCCCCTCTGACACTTCTCCATGGATTTTCTGTTGACAAAATAGCTCTATTATTGTCACAGCTTTTGCCAAACATATTGCTCTGAACACCCAAAGAAAGAGGACAATAACAAGGCTAGACTTACCTGAGCTAGCTTAACCTGGGTCAAATCCAGAAATCTTTATAGAAGCAAAAATTCATTGACTGCAAAAGACCAAATCTTGAAAGGAGCCTCAGTTCCCAGTAGAAGCAGCTGGTCAATCCAATCACTCTACCTCTCTATTAATAAATTAAATACACCTGTGACTCTTCTTTCAGATGCAGGCCAGCTGGCACAGATCAGCTTGTATCCATAACATTAAACTCTCTTAACCTGCAATGTGAAGTGGTTGTATGCAAGCTGCCCAGGGGAAGGGTCTCTGACCTGTACCCACATCTATGCCATGCCTGGGGCTGGACTGTGAGCGCTGTCTGATGCAGGTCTAAATGCCCCAAGGACTGTACTGATGAATATCAAGAACAGAGGACTGTCTTCCTGAGCCAGGGAATGCTCCTCTGAAGTCCTCAGATATGAGCCGAAATGTAGCCTCAAAGTCCCACTCGAGTACATGCAACCCTTGTTTTTAGATTTACGTTCAGGTTCAGTGATAATTTCCCTGACTGTGGACCATACGAGATGTGAGCACGGGCTTCAGAGTGACAAAACATTATTTTCTTTGAGATAACCCTGGAAGTTTAAACCTGCAAAATTTTCCAGTTATGTGACTCAAATTTTCCAGGTTGGGGCATGTGCCCTATGTGGCAGGTGGCAACGGGGGGGCTGCCAAGAGATGGTTGCAGCTGCTGCTGTGCTGAAATGCTGCAGGCAAAGCTGACTCTGCTTTGCTCTACAGCGAGCTGGACCTCCCCCAGGCACCCCAGTACCATAGCGTGGCTCCAGCACCTCCGGCAGCACCTACAAGACCTGGCAGGAGCCACACCGAGACCTTGCAGCACCTCTACCAGCCCCCTCCGTGGCACGGCTCTTACATAAAGAGTGACTAATACCTGCATTCAATTCCCCTAATACGTCCTTGCTAGCTCTCGTTCCTACTGCGATGGAAATTTATAGCTCAGTCTGAACAGGAAGAGCCTGTACTGGAGGGATGTGGAGGACAGACGGAGCGAGCAAGTCCTTGGGCTCATCACTGGCCATCATCTCCAGGCGGAGGCAGCAGCCGTTTCCAAGGGCTCGCAAGGTGCCTCCACTCCAATAGCAGCTCACGTTTGTTTTCTAGGACGGGGCAACAACAAACCCTGGGCAAACCTCAGCATCCAGAACAGCTCGCAGCTAGGAGCACGTTGGCGCTACAGCTTTTACAATATGAGCATGTGTTACCTTAAAAAATAAAAATATCTTTAACTACTCAGGTTTTACCAAGTTATACAACTTAATAAGACCAAAAAAAAAAAAAAAAAAAAGGAGAGGAGGGGAATTTCCTCTTTCCTCTGCTATTCTCTCTGTCTCTCTGCAGGACTGCAGGAGAGGAAGAAATATTTTCTGGGTCAGACAGACAGGAAAAGCTAAGGACACTTGTGCCCAAAGTGTTCAACATGTCTCTAACTCAACGTACGTGTGGTCTCACCAAGTTCAGGGAGGGTCCTGAAGAGGTTGGTAACGGGTGGCCACACATACATGCACACGCACGCAAGATAGGCAGCTCTTGGGAAGACTCTTCTGAGGATAAAATTTGGATTACACTGATTAAAAGGGAAAAAAACACTTATGCTGCAGCATCGACTTAAAAATCAGGATGAAGATACGTAATGCACCTGAACTCAAAACTGACACGCAGTCCCAGCGACAGCAGAGACCTTGTGAACTCAGCCCTTGGCTGCAGTACGCAAGGGTGCGATGAGCGCCTGGCCTCGGCTCCGCGCGGGTTTGCAGCCTGACTGCATAAAACGGGGATTTGGGGGCCGCATTTTGGTCTCTCTGATGCATGAGCCATACACTTCGGTTGCAAACAGGGGGCCGGTGAGGGCAGTTTGGGACAGGAAGGGTCCTGACACCCCGATCCGCAGACCCTGTGCAGAGCTGACCCAGCTTCCCGTGGCCTTCCTGCCAGCAAAGCCCGCACCGCTTCCCGGTGTCCTAGCTCTCCGTATGCAGAAGAGGAGTAGGAGGGGTGTTTGCCCCACCACGCTAATCAGAGGGTGGACACGGCGTGAGGCCACAGCCGGGAAATCTGCCTAAGTGCACACGATGGAGGGACAATTCCAGCAGCAATTTACCCAGCGTGGGGGGAAACTTCAGCATTAAAGGGGAATCCAAGCTTCATCCCGCTCTTTCAAAGAACATGTCATGGAGCAGGAGACTGGGCCAGGAGAGCCAGGATTAGCAATCTGTGACCCCATGCTGAGCAGAGAAAATGGTTTCTCCTCTCCTCTTTTACCTCTTTTAAATTCTTTAGAGTTCTTCACTCCTCTGGTAGACTCTCAGAGCCACGTTAACCAATTTCTTACAGCACGGCGTGGCCTTGCAAGGGCTGTATAACATTTCCATGCAAGCACCGAGCAGTCAAGAGACCGCAGAGGCCAACCCTTCGGCGTGCGCACCAAGACTTCAGCAGAGCTTCGGCCAGGGTTGCACCTCGTTTTCTGGGCCAGAGTTGTTCTGCATGGGCATCCATTAGCTCTCACAGTGCACAGGAGAAAAAGAAAAAAACCCGAGGAAATCACAAGGAAAAACAGGGAACAGCAAGAACAGCAGGGAAAACCTACCTGTCGCAACGCCCAGGGGAAGGCCCAAGGCAGTAAAATATCCCCTTCTTGTGACTCGAAGTACTGACTACTTCTGAGAACAAAACTGCTTTTAGTACTAAGTTAATATTATTATTTGAAGATGCTAACTCTATGCCCAAAAGAGTGTCTGACAAAAGCCCAGCGGACTGCAAAAGGAGCGATTAGGCCAGCAAAGTGGCTGTGTTGGAAAATGCCTCTTACCATCTGCCAGTTCTTCATGGCTCTCCGGCACACGGAGATCGCTCACAGTTGTCCATCTGCAGGCAAGCTCCCCTACTCCCAGCTGCTCCATAAGCACGTCTCAGTTTCTGCTGTCCTACAGCCCCCCTGCGTTCATAGTTACTTCCCCAGTGCTGGTGTCAGCAGGTCACCAAGTCACTTCTACCTGAGCCGTAAGGCAGCGCAAACACTCACCTGGCCACCTCTCAACCTTCACCAGAACAGCCTCAGGCAAACACCCCCATCACGGTGCTTCCTTCCGTTCCCCAAACCTTTCCACTCGTCACGCCTGCAGCCCCCGCTGCGGTCAGCCAGCGTAACCTGTCCCAAAGCCTGCACGGGGCAGTCCCCGCCGTCAGCTACGATCGGCAGCGGGTTAAGGGACCTCACCAGCCGCTCGGGTCTTTCCCCCGTTACAGAGAGGTGACGGAGGCAGAGCTGGACTTGGCTGGTCCCTCCTTCACGCCGGCTTTGCGGAGGGCGGAGGGAAACCTCCGCGAGGTCCCCAGGCGCCTGACGCCGAGCGGGCACCCGCCGTCGGCATCCACGCGAGCACGATTCCTACCACCGCAATAGGCTTCGGGCCACCGCCACGGACTGCCGCTTCCCCCCGAGACAGGGCCAGTGATCTCTCTCCGACACAGAGATGTTCCCTGCTGGAAAGCGCAGCTGGCAAAAATTACAGAGAAAAGCCAGCGTTAAAAAATCCCGTGGAGAAAAAGCAGTGTCAGGCGCGGTGGACAGAGCCTCCCTGCACTATTACTTCATGCCACAAAAGCCTGAAAGTGGGACAAGGCATGTCTCAGTGCTCTGTAATTAGGCAGAATAAAATTGTTTCTGCAAAAGAAGGGTTTTTTTCAACCAAAAGCAAAGCACAACAGGAACTAATCAAAATTTGGTTTTGCTTCAGTGACACGAGGCTAATGTCTCCTGCGCCAGCATCATTTTCAATCATTTGAAAGCAAAAGAGAAATCTTTAACACTTATCTTGCTCTTCTTGTAAGGATTTTAAAGATCGGAGGCTATCAGTGTTTAAGGAATTGCTCTGCAAGCATTACAGGGGGTTTTCCGCAAGCATTACAGCGGTTTTAGGATGTATCTCGAGTGCACAGTTTAGAGCCGGCCACCCCTTAGCTCCTCCCCAGGGTGCCGAGGTCCGAGTCCAGGGTCTGCTCTACTTAAGAATTAAAAATCAGGCAAGATGCTAAAAATGCTGAAGCTGGGAGGGGGAAACAACCAGCTAACACCACTCTCCTTCCCAGAAGCAATTTAACACTGACTGGCCACATTTTATTTTTTAATTTTTGTAAGTTTGCTCTTTGCCATTAAGTGTTGTTTGCTCTGCCAAAAATTGACTTCTCTTTGCCAGCTCGTCCTTGCAGTCTGTGACCTTCTCCCTGTGAGGGATAAAAGTGCTGCCGATTTACTAGGTAATGGAAATCGTCACAGAAAATAGCACTCTGTGATCTAGATTTTGTCTTGAGAACATCAAAGGCATGCATACTGGCTGCATTAAAAAAGTGTCCAGGTTTAAAAAATACATATATATATATATACCAGATGTCGGCTTTTAATTCTAAAATGCAAGACAACCGTTACTCGTGACGGGTGCTGGGCTGGCACTAGCGGGTCTGTGAACTGGCAGTAGTTACACAGTTTTCCTCCCATAGTCACAAACGGGTCACAGCTCCCTTTCGGGAAGATCCTCTCTATAAGGAAAAGGATGGAAAGACCTGCTGAACCTCTGTCAAGGCCCTGAATGCCAGCGAAAGTGCAAACTCGAGCTATTTCTTCATGAGGGTTTTGTGATGGCAATACCGTCTCCCTAAGGAAGTAGCTGAGCTGCATCGCTTCGCAGAGCAGGTCCATGCAGACAGCAGAAAGGAGCATTTGCTTACAAAACAGTTGTTTTTCAGCCAGCTCCTGACTTCTTAATTTATTGAATATTTATTCCCTTTGATTGAAACAGCAGCAGTCTTCCTCTGCCAGAGCTAATATTTAAAACCACATACTTTAACATCAGCTGCATAACTTTTTTAAAGAACTGTGTTATTCCTGACCATGTTGATGAATTTAAACTTCCTAACTTGCATTCCGTCTAATCCCGGGATCAAGGAACTCAACAGGAGCCCCTTGATTTTTCTGGGCTTTGGACAAGAATTTGCTCACCCAAGAGGCGGAGTCCGCCAGCGCTGCGCTGCTTCGCCCTGGGCTCTCTCCTCTCGCCTGCAAACGCTGGACGCTTCGCAGCAGGACCTCTCGGGGTTTGTTTTTATTCCCCGTGCCTTGTATGTTAAACTTCTACCCTTGCTTGAAAAGCCAACGGTTTTGCTTGCAACGTTCTTTTGCGCAGTCTTTTAGGGCTACAACAAAGTCTTCAGCCCAAACCTGGGTGATGGCTAAAATAAGCTTTTGATAAAATGCTTTTTTCTGTAGTAATAAAAACATTACAGAGAGGACTTCTACAAGTGTAACAGCCTCGCTGATCAAAAAGCTTGAAGAAATGAAGACTGCGAGCAGGAGTCACTCACCCACGAGCCCCAAAAGCAGAAATCCCACGTGCTTCTGAGAGGGATCCCGACCCAAGGTCTGTCCACGTTCATGGGAACACTTCTTCAGTTTCTCCAAGCCAAAGCCCTCCTCAGGCAGAGCGAGGGGTCTGGCAGGACCCTGTGGGCTCATCTGCACCCACCCAGCCCTGCTAGGGAACAGGGACCATTCGGGCAAGAACGCGTGGCCCTTCCCCCTTATATCTTTGCTAAGGTAGTTCAAGGTAAAGAACAGGGGAAACATGGACACCTCGTGTGATTAAAATCGGGTCACTTCCACGTCAGTATGTGTCCTTCAGTAGCACCACCATGAAAAAGGCATGTCTCGTGCTACCTCTACTGCCCACTTACCCCAAGAACAGTGCTTATCAAAAGAGCAAATTGACTTATTTTAGCTTTGTCAGGTGTTGCTTTTGCAGTCTGATAAATAACAGGTTTTGATTAAGGCTCTATAAGTGAATGGTGCCCAAATGTATGTACAATTAACACTAAATACACCTGTAGCTATTTTATATGCAGTGTTACGTGATGATACGCCCATTCGATGTGTACTGCCATAATTCAGCAGTTCTGCTCTATTCGCGTGCTCACTGCAACACAAAAACTTCTGGACACTCAGTCCAGCATGGGAAAAGGGCTGAGATCATTTCTCAGCAGCAGTGAAACAGCCCCTGTTTGACAACAAACATGACACAAAGCTGTCGACGACTCCACTGACGTGTTAATGTACAAAAATTGTTTTTTGCTGCATGTAATTTTTAGCCAGCTCATCCAGAAGATACCTGGTGAGTCACATCCCATCTCGCTTACTGGAAGATGTTGTAAGGCCAGTGCAAAAGGAAAACAAACCAGTCTCTATGTGCCTGTCCCGGGCAGGATCTGTAGCCTTTCAAAAGCAATCCTTCTGCAGGAGGACTACGGACACCGGGTTGCTCCGTGTGTGGGATGCGGAAAGGCGACACAGGTCAGAGGACACGGTGGAGAACACAGCGCCCGGCTGACCGAGCGAGGCGAATTAAGGTGCAGGTAGACAAAACACACGGAGAAAACCAGAAACTAGTGGTGGCACTGGGGACTTTCCGCCCGGCTGCAGGATAACCCCAGCTGGCACAGGGGCAGATGACCATAAAATGTGAAGGGCGATTGGGCGGCTGCTCTATGTGCACCCTCCGCTCGAGCACCCATCGGGCCCCGTGCCGGGGAACCGGCTCGTCCTGAGCTAACGGGGCTGTGGCTGGGGGCTCACACGCAGCTTGTTTGCATCTCCTCCAAAGGAGAAAAGCAATGCTCTCCAAAAACACCACCGAGCCCCCGCTAGCAAGCATTTTGTTCAAAAGAGAACCATTTTTCCCAGTCATTTACACCAGCTGAGCCTCCATCCTGCCACCTCCCGGGACTCGTCCTCCTCCGAACTCTATGAGGAGCCACGAAAGCCAGAGCGCTGCCCTCCCAACGCGGGCTAAGTCACGCGGGCTTTGGCGCTGGGAGCCGGTCTGCTTTTACAGCCCCACCTCTGCGCCTCCAGCGGGGACGCCGGGGGACGAGGTTATCTCTGTGCAATGCAGCTACAGCCAGTGCTCTCAAAATAATAGCAGAAGGGAAAAGAAAGAGCCAGACCCCCCTTTCAGCTACCTTGGGTAATGAAATACAAATAGGTTTCTGCAGGGTAAATGGGCGATGGATGAGATGATCAGGTTAGCGAGGACTGTAATTACAAGGGGTTAAAATGCACATTTACATTTTGACAGAAAGTTACAACCTCAGAAGAGAAAAATATTGGACACGGGCCCCATAAAAGCAGAGCAAGTAGGGCAGGTTCAGCTTGGTTTTAAGCGCGTGGGCTCCGTGGCCATCCTTGCAGGGACCGCCGGCAGATCGGGGCTGCCCGGTGGTACCTCCCTGCCGTACCCGGGGAACGGCAGTGATCCCTGCCGGTGGGGACCAGCCTGCCGGGGAGACCGTCACTCATTTGTCCTGCTTGCCCCAGATGACGTCTGATTAAAAGCAACCCAAGCCAGCTATCTATCACTGCCTGCTTCAAAATCATTAATTATCGTAAGGAAGAATATCTCCTTTAACTCCGCAATGTCAAATCGCTCTCCAACTTCAGTGCCCATTTCTTTTCCTAAACGTGCCGGAAAGATGCCGCTGGCAAGTCTGGCTGGTAATATTCCACTTGGGAATATTTACAGACATGGTCCAAACTCTTCCCAGCAGAAAACAGGATTATAAATCCCGTAAAGCCCTGTAAAAATGGAGGATCTGCTTGGATAGAGCGCATGATCGGTAACTTGGGACAGTGGGGAGGAAGCTGCACCCTGGTTATCTTTAAGAAACACATTGCGCTAAGTGTTGGCAATTCAAAGCAGGACTACACGGTCCACCAGCCAGCTGGGTTCGCTCAGAAATTACTTTAATGATCAGTTAATGCAGAGTAATTTAGGTTCATTTAGGGAGTTGCAAATGAGCTGTTACTTACTCTGCATCAGAAAAACACTGGGGTTTCTTTTCTTTTTTTAAAAAGGAAAATATACGCATTGATTATTCTGATAAACACAACTATTTCTACAGTGGAAAGTGGAAAGAGGTAAACATCCAGGAAACCCCATCATCCTTGATCCTCTCCATGTTTCAACACCAGAAACTACCCCAGGATGACGGTTTAATGCATCCATGGGATGCCAAACGTTGATGTGGGTATGCACATCTAAAACGCATTCAAGTGGCCACCAGGCACCGGGCGCCCTGCGTGTGGCACGGAGCCTCGGGCAGCTTCTGCTCTCTCTCATAAACGGGAGGGGAAAGGTGGAATTCAGGCAACATGCAATCAAACCTATAATCTGCTTATAGGCGCATTGCTGAGCGGGGAAGGGGGTGTTGAAATAAAAGCGCCTCCTTCCCTCCGCCTGCGGCAGCCGAAGCGGGAAGACCCAAGACTTCGCACCGCCGGGACGAGCTGGGGAAGGTCCGAGGCCCTCTCCTGCTCCCCGCCGGCGGCGGGGCCAGCGAGCCGCGGGACGGGTGGTTGCACCCCGCTAGCCTCCGCTCTCGGAAGCCGAGCAGGTAAGGACGGATCGGTTCTCGCCTTGGTTTTGTCAGGGCGCGCTTGAGCGGAGGCAGCAGTGCCCATGCTGCGTGTGGACGGGGACAGGGCACCGCGGCTTAGTCTGCCTGGTCGAGCTGATGTTTTCGTTTCTCATTTACAGGCTGAATACGTTAAGAAATTGCTCGTTGCTCCTCCTGGTTTTTAACTGAAACCTGTTTTCTCCCAAAAATCGGGAAACCAAACCAAGCTCTTTATTTTCCCCTGTTCTGTGCAGAGAAGATCACAAGAGATCCTTGTTTAATGCACGTTTCTAGCTCACTTCATCACTAAACTCAGGAGACTGAAAGCATCACCTGAAATTACGTATAGCTTTTCATAAAAGCCACTTACTTGTCTGAGGAAAATCCCCCTGGATTTTCCATGAGATGTAATTTGTATAAGGCAGAGATTTATTATAAACGTGCAAAGTTAAGGGCCAAGAAAATAATAATTAAAAAATACCTAAACTCAGAGTAGGTCAGCTTAAGCAGTGTTTCTTTTATCCACCTGCTTTCCAGAGCCACATGATATCTAATTCAGATCCATTTTTAAAAATTAATCCTCCAAATTTGCACTTTTTTAGCATTAGAGCTAACTGAATGGGAAGCAGTTGTATTATTTAACTCACATTCTGGAAAAAACAGTATTTCTGCCCACACATCAGTAAAAAAATTGTAATTTTTTTCTTGACTTTCCAATCTTTCCTGTGTTTTAATAACAGATTTTTTGAATACTAGATGGCACATCAGTAGTGAAAAAACACACTGTACTCACACCCTCCCCTACTGCTGCAGAAGCTTACTTGAAACCTCTTTATTGCTATGATGTGCATATTAACGTCTTCTCTTATTTGCTCAACAAATAGAACAGAGGCTATTTTAAGTTACTAGAAGATACACAAAATAACCTAAAATCCAATCTTAATTTTCATGGAGAAGCCATCTGGTTCATGTTCCTTCTTTTGCGTTTTTTTCAAAGCCTCTTCGGGTACTCTTGTTGAAAGCGCACATTCATGCATAAACTGAGGGCCTTGAGTAGACTGCATGATTCACACAGCTCCCTCCACCTGCTCTGCTTGCCTGGTACAGCGGAAAAAATGGCCATATCCAGGTGGGCTGATGTGTTGGGGACTGTTAGTCTGCTGCCTGCCCCAGCAGCCCAGGGAGGACAAGGGCAGAGGAGCCGGTGACAAACCCTGGAGCTGGGGGCTCAGCTCAGCCTCGGTGGCTCCTGGCGCGTTGCGTGCTGCCTCGGTGCCAGCTTTGGGCACAGCGTAAAGCTTCCTGCAGAAGCCCGTGGGGTGGCCGAGGAATGTGCTCCTTAATGGCTGCAGGATGCTCAGAGGAAGCAGAGCCACGGTGCGTCTGGAAAATGAGCGTATCTGGCTCCAGGGGCTGGAAAGGGAGGTGAGTCCCCAGCGCTGAACCTGGCTGTCCCTGCCATCTGCAGATCACCATGTTATCACCCGCTCATCTGAACAGGCCCTAAGGAAGCATATTTGCACTGGGTGAAAACTCAGCCCCTATCACCCCAACCTGCTAGCTGTGGGAGGCTGCAGCAAGGGTTTCTCCACAACCCTTCAACCACTCAACCAGACACTCTTTGCTGGACCAAGAGGAGAGAGCCAGCTGCTCCCCGAAGGCCAGCCCCAGGGATCTGAGCTGCATGGGACAGTACGGATGGTTGCTCCAAAATGCAGGAACCTGAGCCAGAAGACCCAGATAAATCATTGCCCTGAAGCCCTCGGATGAGTGGCATGTGTGGGCTCCTGATTGCTCCCAGCGGGGGCCGAGCCCAAGCAGACAGGGTGCTCCCTATCCCATTAGCAGCTCCGTAAGTGATCCTGGACCCTGAGGGCTGATAATGACATAATGAATACCAAATTAAAACTGAAAACTGCACTACCATCAGCTATGATCTTATCAAACTCTCTTGTAAGCTGAGCTGCAGCAGGCCCTGCCAGCTCTTGAATAGGAGATTTCAAATAACATGCTGCAGGTAATTCAATAGGTGCCACTCTTCTCTTGCAAGCAACACTTAGCCAAGGCTGCATTATGATATTAAATCCACAGTGACTTCAGAGATCCAGGCTTTGGTCCATTGTCCTTCAACTGAGACACAAAATCAAAATCTGAAGCTCAAGCAGACATGGAGTGCCTTATCCAGAATATCTTGGCTGAACTTCGACTGAGAAATTGCATTTAGTCCAAAGAGCGTTCCTCTGCAGCTCCCTGGAGAAGGTCCTCTTCTCTGGCACTGGCTCCTCTCCACATTCCCTTCGCCTTTGGCAGGAAGGGATCATTGTGGAACAGCAGATCAATAGAAACGTCAATGAGAACAAACTATTAGATCAATATAGTCCTCTTTTTTCCACAGTGCCACCTAGTTACTAAGAAAACATGTAGTGCTCTCTTGCTGCATAGCTAATGCCCCTCTTTTTAGTCTATGGGATATTCACAAGCCAAGCCTTTCCTCCATGGCCCTCTCCTGGGATGAGAGGAGCTATTTTGGACACCCAATGTTTTGCTGCCTGCTTGGCTCACTCGAGCTTTTTACACTTTTGTAATATAATGAGCCCATGCATTTGTGTGCAAAGCAAAAGCCCACATTCAAACAGCAGCCTCGCATCAAGCCCCTGTACAGACAAGACCCCATCCATTATCAGCAGGAAGATGGATAAATCAAGCAATTAAAATGCAAAGAAAGTATTCTCTCTCTCTCTTTTTTTTTCAGTATCCAAGCAGAAACAGCTCAGTTTCCAGAGAAAATTGGCAAGCGAATGCTAAAATACACTGAGGACCACTATTCTAAACCTGGAGCTCTCAGCCGTAGGATGCAAGCTATTTTGTGTGCAAAACCAAAACAAATACACTTTGGCTTGCCACTGTTTCCTCAGAGGCCACCAGAAGCTTCTCCTGCACATGGGCAAGCCTGAGACAGACAAGCCCCTTCCGATGGACAGGAGAGACGAGACGGAGATCATCGCCCAGCTTGGCACACGCCGTGTCACGGCAGAACAAGCCAGGCCCCTTTGTAGCCCCCAAATTAAGATGCCTCGAGGCAACATGTTGTTCTAGCCCCTTCTTGTTGCATGTGACCCTGACTATCAGATGCGTTCGCTTGCCAAAACCTTGGCCTCAAAGCACCAGCGTAAACAAATTTCTCAGTGTTGATGAATTTATTTCTGGTAAATTAGTAGACAGGCTTTTAAACTGGGATTAGCAGGTGTCTGCCAAGTAGAGGGGGCACAACCGCCTATTTCTCTTCTTTAAAACGTACATTCCTAGAACTCCAGACTGCTCTAGCTTCCATTACAACTCTATGTTATCTTTATCTCATCTACCGGTTATTTATACTGCAACAGGGCCGGGGAGGCTCGGGTATGAGGCTGAGTTCGCCGCTGCTGACTGCTGCACTGGGTGCAATGCAGTGATGCAGCAGCCTTGCACAGGGCAGTACAAGACGAGAGCGACGGAGCCTCGCGATGGCCCCGAACCGCAGCAAGTGCCAGTAACCGACAAGAAAGCAGGTTTCTAACGTGCTAAAACTTCCACTCGCCCAAGATGTATGACAATCTACTTGTTTGCCTCTTAATATGACTTAATATGAGAAGGTTGGTCTGTGAGTCCAAACCAGACTGCAGTAAGATCATTCAGAGAAGATTTGAATTAATAATAATTTCAGGGCATTTTCCTAGCTACGTACTTGGAAGCAGGAGCCTTTCTGTAAGCTGCAGCACTTCTGATGGGCCTAAAAATCGTTCCTGTGCTATGGTACGCTGGCTCAGAGCGGACAACTGAGACCAAAAGCTGCCATCAGCTGCATTCTTGCTACTTTAGCTGAAATTGGTAAAAGCTAAATCCACACGCACAAAGGCAGCAGCGTACCGAGTTTTACTGAGGGAAGTGTAATTGCCCTGGTGTGCATGTGACCCATTTTGATGGCTCATTCCTCTCTGCTACCCAATGGCCTGAAATATTAGTATCAACCCAGGGATCAGAGAAAACCAAAAGGCAACAAATACACTTCTGCCTGTTTTTGTTATTAAAAGCAATCTTCTCTGGAGGAGGAAAAAAAAAACAGCATCTGGTCCTTTAAATCACAGGCTGCAGCCTCCAAACACTGAATCATTTAATCCCCTCTGGCTCTGGCAGCGCCTTCGCCCGGCTCTCCAGCACGCAGCCGCATCCCTGCCGCAGCCGCGGAGGAGCCCGGGGCAGCCGGCCGCGTTCCCGCTGCTCCGGCCCTTGGGTGGCCGGCGGAAAGGGGGACGGAGGTGACCCATCGCTCCGTGTCCCTCACCATCCCTGTTGCTCCCGCTGCTCCAGTCTTCATCTGACCGTGGCCAAGGTGAGCGCAGGCGCTATGAGGCCACCAGCAGCGCCACGCTCGGGATGGTGATGGCACAACTGAGGGCATCATGTCTATGTGCAGTACTGACCCCCACCCCCGAAGAGAGAGAAGAGGCCACCAGAAATGCTAGCCTGGACCTGGAGCAGACAGTCGGATACGGCTCCGACAGCACTGGCTTTAACGCTTGGCTGCCCAGTCTCTATCTGAACCTGCACCGTGTCCGACGAACGCAGTTGCCCCATGTTCTCCACCCAGATGGTGCCCGGGGCTGCAGCCAGAAAGGCAGCTCGGCGCTAGGAGAAACGCCAACAGCACTGGTTTCTTTTAACCTGTTAAAGTCCCTCTTAGCAGGAGCGACCAGCCCTTTCCCTTGCCCTGAGCACAAATTGAGCCCCTTGGCCCTGCCTGGGCCAGCTGCAAGCAAGCAACACGAACAAGGATGAGGCCACCCCACAGGGAGCGGGTTGTCACCCGCAAAGCTGCGCTGCGGCTGCAGTCCCGTGTGCCGGGGGAGACCTCGTGGGCTCCAGCAGATGGGTACAGCTCAGTGCTCAGGGGCTATCCAGGGCGTTAGGTTCATCAGCCCAGCTGATTTTCTGCCCAACTAATTTCACCTGCTAGGAAATGTGCCCCAAATGAGGTCGGGATCCCACTGGCTTCAGCGCCGTAAAAACACCGAGAGGAAGAGCTTGACCCTATGCAGGCAGCACGCAAACTGGGACTGCGCAGTATCTTCAGTATCGGTCCACAGCACTGAAACTACAGGGAGTGATGAAGTTCACATGAGAAACCTGTAACAGAGCCAGTAACTCGAGAGAGGTTTTCGAAGTCTCAAGTCAGGGCTTTAATTACAAGACTATCCTTCCTCGCTCTGGTATTCATCATACCAGGAGTCATCAACAGGAGATGAGACAGCAGGATTAATCCCTCCTCTTATCCTCCTACAGTAATACTCCCATCATTTTGACCCCTACCGGGTACTCACAAATACTGAGTTTTCAACTGATGCAAAAAAGTGGCCAAGCATTCTGGCCACATTTCTAAAAATACCGACACTTATGCAGGACTGCATCTGGTCAGGACTGCTCAGAGACATTGCAAACTGAACGCTGCAGTAGATGTGCAGGAGCTACTGCTGTCTGGTGAATTATCCCGTGAAGTCCTGCAGATTAAAACACTTGCCCCAGCAGCAGACCTGATTTTTCGACTTGCAAAATTTGCAGATGAAGGTCTAACCACCAGCAGCCATCGCATCCCAGCAACAGCTTGGTAGGGAGATCCCTGCAAGCAGCCTGCTGCTTGTGGACAAATACATTAATTTCTTTTCCACAAAGCATCAATCTTTCATGAAAGTGAACTGATGTTCTAAACGACAAGCATGTGACAGAGGTTGTGTCCTCAGCCCCGTTTGCCCAGCGGCGGCTGCGGGAGGGACTGCAGCCAGTGCACAATGACAGGGACATGTCAAAATAAAAATTCCAGGGCTTTTCCTTGTTGGTGTCCAGCAGAGGTCGAGAGTGAACATTTTAAAATATATAGTAATTTCAAATCCACGTGCTGATTTCAAATGCAATTTCTAATTGAAATTTGATTTTTTTTCTACAATAGCGTACCTTTACAAATGTATTTGTTTCAAACATGTTTTCTTTGTAAACACAATGCAAATCAATGCATCTTTGCAAAAACCACAGAAAAGCGGTTTTGTGGAGACAAGCCTTTTCCAGTGGAAACTGAAGCTCCCCACAAACTGAGTAAAGGTGGTTGGGGAAGCAAGCGGATGAGAAGAGAAACAACAACAAAGCGCAGAACGGGATGTACGGGAAATACAGCTACAGGCCAGCTGCTGCTGCCCGCGGTGTTGCTCTTGGGCTACCAAAGAATAAGGGAGAAAAAAAAAAAAAAAACAAAAAAAACAAAAAAAAACAGGGTTTTCCAAACTGCTAGTTGCCGGTTTTCCAAACTGCTAGCTGTAAGCAGGGTGATCATCCGGCTGCTCTTTGGCTTTTTCTGCCGCATGCTGTGTCTCACTGGCCAGAGCAGCAGGAAAGGAACGGAGTGTGTTATCCGGTGATGACACCTTCTGCTGGCCAGGAATCACCTGGAAGAGGACCTTTCCTACCCTTTATTTGGGAAGAGAGAGGCTGTAAAATCTGCTTAGAGAAAGGGAAAAGGGGAGGTAAAGCTAAGCTGAAGAAGGGAAGGAGCTGGCTAAGAAACTGAGAAAACTACGGCCATCATCTGGAAAGCCTCAGAAAATAGCGCAGAAATTCATGCTGGAAAGGAAACCAGAGAAGCTGCACGGTTTGCTCTCCTGCCCAAAGACAGGATCGCTGACATCGGGGGCAGGTTTATCTGTGCGGTGTTGCAGCCCGCAGGGCCCCAGAAGGTCACTGCTAGCGATGCGATTCCTGCCGGTAGGCAGAGGCTGCCTTCCCACACGGAGCAGAAGCCAAAGGGTCGCGCTGCTAATACTTACCAGCAAACACATATTCCAGCGCTTGGAGAACGAATAGCTTCTTCCCACCTGAGGCACCTCCCGCTCTAGGGAAGGTGTAAGAACTTACAGTGTGAAGCTTTTACAGAGGCTAAAGTCTATTCCTCTCCAAATGCCGCTGGAGATCAGATCATTTTTGGATTTGATGCAAAAATTGATAGAATACAGATACAGAGATGGGATGTTTCTGGAGGGAACCAAATGGCAAGAATCAAGAAATGAAAATGTGATAGAAAAACATGAGGTGTTATCTTGAGCATGAATCTCTGCTATCCTCAAAGGCAGCTTTACCTATATATATATGTATGTGTATGTATGTATGTATACACACATCTCTATATAAAATATGTCCTGCATCCGAATACTGCAAATTAAAGCTCAGCTCCTTCCAGTACATCAAGTCACAGCCACAGATTGAACTGTGACAACTGCACGTCTGTCTTCTCCTCCCAGCCAGCCATGTGGGGAGGTCAGGGAGCCCGGCACACTGCAACACACGAAGCACTACTTTAGTCCTAATTCTGCCTGTTCCGGGATTACAGTATTAGCACCCAAATCTCACTAAGTGGTTCAAAGAGAAAACAAAGGGGGAGTTTTACCCATTCTCTGTCTCTCAGGTGTGGAAAACCTTGTTCCCGAAGAGGCGGAGAGGAGAAGGGCTTTCTGAATAGCTGGGCTATGTGCAGAGCCCTGCACCATGACACCTGGGCGGCTAAACGCAACTTGGCTGATGGAGACGCGGTCGGCCGGGAGGGCTCGCATGGCCGAGGGGAGTCTCCGGGCCCAGTCCAGCCCGGTGCGTGCACCCGGCAGGTGGGCAGAGAGGACGAGGCTGCACGGCTGAGGAGCTGCAGCGCCCTCCTCCAGCCCTCCTTCCCTCCCTGCCTCCTCCATCCCTCCATATCTTTGTCCTTTCATCCCTCCTCCCTCCCTCCATCCCTCCTCCCGTAACTCTCCTCCCTTCTTCCCTCCATCCCTCTTCCCCATCCCTCCTCTCTCCATCCCTCCTCCCTCCCTCCTTCCTCCCACCATCCCTCCCTCCTTCCCCCCCTCCACCCCCTAACTCTCCTCCCTCCCTCCACCCCTCTCTCCTCCCTCTCCCCACCCCTGCCTCCCTCCCGCCTCCCTCCGCCCTGCGTGCGCGGCCGGGCGCGGAGCCGGCCGTGCGCAGCGCAGCCCCCCCGCCTGCTGCAGCAGCGCAGCCTCCCCCGCCGGGCTCCGCGCCCGCGGCGGCCCCCGCCGCCGCGCCGGTGAGTGCCCGCGGCCCGGGGGCGGGGGCGGGCGGCGGGGGCCCCGCGCCGGGGGGCTGCGGCGCAGGGCGCTGCGGGCGGCCGCACCGCGCCGGCCCGCCCGCTGCGGAGCGGGGGAGGCGGGGGAGGGCGCGGGGTGCGCGGCGCGGCCGGGGGGTCCCTTCGGGCTCTCCGAAGCGGCAGCTCTCTGGCTACGGGTTACCCAGCCGCAAAAAGTGGGAGTAAGGCGGGGCGCGGGGGGGGGGGGGGGGGCACGAGGGGAATAGGGATGAAAACGCCGCGGAGCGACTGCGAGCAAAAGCGAAACCGTGAGGAAGGGAGCCAAGGGCGCGCTGGGCGCCTCGGGGCTGGCCGGCCGACCCACGAGCCGTGGGCACCTCGCTCCGCCGCGCTCGGCGCACGCAGGCGCCGCGGCGGGGGTGACTCGGGGGGCGAAATCCCTCGGTTACGGCGAAACGCACCCGTTCGGCGCCGGGGCGCTGAGCTCGCTCTGTCTCGGCGTGGGGCGGGGGCGAGACACGCAGGTCTGCGTGTCCCGCGTGTCCTGCCCCGCCGCGCCGCGCCGCGCCGGCGGCCGCTGTCCGCGGTGCTGAAGCCCCGACGGGGCGGGCGCGGGGCGCGGGGCGGCCGGGCCCCCCGCGGAGCGGCACCGAGGCCCGCGGCACAGCCCCCTGCCCCCGGGCGCAGCCCCCCGCGGCCGCCTCTGCGGCCCCGTCCGCCCGCCGGCGCCGGCTCCGAGCCGCGTGATGGAGTTACCTTCCCCTTTACGTCACCCCGCGCTCGGTGCCGCCGGTCGATGCCACACGGGTGTTTTCGGAAGGCCGAGCGCCAGCCGTCCGCCTGCCTGACCCCGGGTCGGCGTGCTTCAGCATCGCTTTGCTCTTTGAAATTCCTGCTCCCCCCTTTTTTTTCTCCAGAACTGCTTCTCACCTCACGTTCTCCTTGTCTGTTAAATGCTTATGGTTTATATAGCTCAACTTAGTGCCTTCCTCTGACAGATGGTGCCCACAGTGATCTAATATAGGGCTTTCCAAACCTAACCAGACTCTTGGGAGGGTCAGGAAGCAGTATTATGTTTTCAACACCAGAAAAAAACTCTCTGCTCAAAAGGGCATCCCTGATTTAATCTAGTCTGTTAACTAATTAATCCTCCCAGTGTCCCTAAGTAGTAGGTAAGTACAGTTTAGCATGTCAAGGCATTTGTTTAATTGACCAAAAATTGTCATGAGATTGAAAGTCTGTTTGATAAATATATTTGCACATATTCATTATATTGGTATATGTTGCTAAAGCATATAACATACCTTTGCTTACCAATATATTAAAAAAAAAAAAAAAAAAAGCATCAGAGAGCACAGTTACCTAGATTAAAGTGACTAATTAACTGTTCTTAAAACATACTCCTCTGTGGGGAATCCTTGCTTCGTAAGAGTATGGAAGTAGGAGTGATAATGATGAGGAGGACTGGGCAGCCTGGGTCCACTCAAATTAAAGACAGATGTATATCCCTGAGGAGATAAGGACGGAGGCTGTATCTACAATAGGCTGTGATTTAGGGAAAAAATAATGGAAAAATGTTTGAACAAAAGCAAAGACAAAAATGCCTCAAAAATTACTGTTCAATATTGTTCCCTTCTCAATGATTAAAGATTTTCCTGTGAAGCTTTCTGATATTCGGGCAAAAAGGATGGCAGGAGCTTATTCAGATGCAAGTACAATCCTAGGGCCTTCATGCAAAAAAATCCCCAATAATTAAATTAAGGGGACAGATTAGTCTGTAATAGAATATACTTAGTCCTTCAAACTTTCTCACTCAGAATAGTCAAAACTTCATCTTCAGGACAAATGAGATGTTAAGATCATAATAATGTATATATTTCACCAGAACATTGTTTGGGTTATTAACACGCTTTAAAAGCAAGAGAGTAAAAAAGAACCAAATTATTTTTCATTTGTATGGGGCAGTGAGACCCCCCCATCATACAAAGAATTTAGCAGGCAGAGCTGGTTTTGAATCCTTTCAATTTGGTTAAAAAATATCACTCCCAGATTAGCTCTCTCTAACAAGCAAAGTCATGGTTGGGCCCAAACCTGCCATTCTTGTGTGACACAGTAGATCTAGGGAAGCAAAGGAGTTCACAGTGAGGAAATACAGCAAGTACTTTCAGCTGACTCCTACAGATATATGAAAGCCTGGCAAAATACTGATGGTAGGAGACAAGATTCTCATCTCAGTCCAGAGTGAGTCTGCTGAAATCATTAAACTATCCACTTGGTGCAGACTCAGCTTGGATCCTCTCAGCCACAGAGATTAGGAAAATAATTTTCATTTATGAGTTGATTGATCAGATGTAGCTAACTCATGGATGTCAACTGAAAACTGCCTTCGAGGATTTAGGAACAGTTCTTGGTATACGTGTCCCATGGCTCATCAAAGAGCAGCCTTGCCTCTAGGCTGTAGGATCATCAGTACGGGCTCGGTGGGGCTGGGGCTCCCACCAGCACCGGCACTTTGATCGTATTTGACTGGGTTCTGTCACCAGACAGGAACCTTGCTAGGAGAGAACTATTTTTTTCCCTGCAAAGTGAAGCCCAGTTGCTTCTGAAACGCAGACAGTGAGGTGGAGCCAGGCAGCACGTGATCCTGTTGTTTGTGTTATTCTGCACGACTATCGTGTCAATAGTTTGCTGAAAGACGTGATGCCGTAAATTAAATCTACCCGGCAGGTGAGCAGAAGCACCGCTTTCACTGTGCAGGGTTTCAAACACTGCACTCTGCTTCTCAGAGTATAGGTTACAGGGCTAAGAGGTCTGTTCCTTACAGGGAAAGGGATTACCACCGAAAGAGTTACGGCTTTTGTTCTGCAAGTGCCTGAAGGGGGGGATCTATGTCGCAACTTTATGTAAGCATTTAGAAAAACAAATATGTACCTAATCCACATGTAAACAGGGTTAAATGGATATATTTGAAGCTGAAAACCATTCATTTGCTGTTCATTTTACCTTCAATATTACAAACCAGAGATAGGTCTGTAGCACCAAAATAATATATCAAATTCCAATCATTTTATATTAAAGAATTATTTGCTCACTGAAAGCCAAATCTTGAAGTCCTTAATAGAGTTAAAACTTCCAGTGGATTCAAAGGAAGCAGCATCAGTGGCCTTCAGGCTGATCCCTGCGTGTCCTCAGTGGAAAAGGATGTACAGAGCGTTTCGTTCCCAGGCGGTCAGTCTGAGCAGTAGCCGCTGACTTCTCCTGCTGTGTGTGTTAGCAGCTGTGAAATCGGCTCAGTCTGCTCCTCCCGCAGGGCCTGAATGTGGGCTGCCCCTTATTTAGCAAAATTCCTTAACCCATGCCTAAAACTTGAGGATGGATCTACCCTATTTGTGTTCCACCAACAGCAACAAGATTAAAATTTACACTTACATACATACTTAAGAGCGTTATTGAGTGGACCTTAATGGGTGACTTGTTAAGTGGTACCAAACGAGCGACTGTTTCCCGGCACTCAGCACCCCAGGAGCAGGCTATATAGCGTGAGGGACCGCACCACGGTCTCTACCGTCCAAGATGAACAGCTCATTCGTAACCTTCGCAGTCACAGAGACCAAGCTGTTCTGCTTCTCACCTTCTCACGAGGTGGCCCGCCAGGCAGGATTTGGACACAGCAGTCTGACAGTGAGGGAAACTTATGCTCCTGCTGCCTGCTCCCTCTTGGGAAAGGAGGAGCAGACTCTGACGTCAGGGCTCCCGCACCACTCCAGCCCTGCAGCCAGGCTCTGTGGAAGCGTCGGGGCACGTAAGACCTCTCCAAAGGCACCTAGGCAACAGCAAGCCTCCGTGCCAGTTCCTCAGACACCAACTCATTAACCAGCTGCAGAAGCCCTGGGGACCAAGAGATATGCAATTAATAAATAGGGTCATCAGCTCTGCATTAAGCAAATTAAAATACAAAGCAGGAATGCATCGAGGTCCCTTGGCTGAGAGTTCCAGTACAAACAAGAGCTATATTAATAACATTTCAGCAACTCTACTTTTTCTTTTTTTAATTATGTGCCTGTACAACAGTTGAGTTACTTCTGCTGGGCTGGGCAAAGAACCCTGTGGAGACCCAGTTGGGAGACAAAATGTGTTACCTTCACAAAAGAGGTCAGGTTTTGGGGTGTCACCAGTAGGGTAGGCTAAGAGCAAGTACGCGGTTAGCTACCAGGGCTTCAATGACAAGTACATTTTTTTATGAAAAAGCAATCATGCCTGTTTGTGCCGATTCCTTTGCTATGCGAGAGCATGTCCAGGCAGTTTGTGTGCATCACCCAGAAATAACTACAGTACCCTAATTTTTGTGATATTAGTAATTTTAAGAACACATCATTCTTCATTTAGTTCTGCTTCACTAGTAACATCCTCGTTCCTCATTTAGTCTTAGATGTGCATTCATAATTCACTTATTGGGAAAAGCCAAGAAGCGCTCATGCTACATGGCCAGGTATTATGCACTCTACTTACGTGTTGCAATGCATTTGCTGAACTTACGATGATAGATGACTAAACACAGAGAGAATCTATTAAAAATTCTCTTCTCTGCACTTATGCTCACATTACTCATATGATCAGATGTGTTGCAATGCAGGAGGATTACTCATGTAAGGCAAGGATATTTTGTCCTGTTGAATAATAATAAGCAGCCAAACATGTAATAGAAGTGCAGGAGCTGCTATTCACTTTCTTGGAAGTGCATCGAATCTACCTCACACTGCTGTTAAGGAATTTAGTGATACAAGCTACAACCACCCAAATTCCCGTATAGCTTTAGGCTCCCTTTCTCATGTGCAAAAAACAATGATATGCATACACTACGTTATTACTTGTTCTGGAGGCTTTAACAGGCTGTGAATTGAACAGTACATCTTTCTAGTTCCAAGGAATGCATTTCATTGCAAATCTCTCTTGCATTCATTAGCTGATTGACAAAATCATGGAAACAGGGCAGTAAGGCATAATCAATTATGCCTGTATAGCTACTGCTGGGACATGATAAATTATTAATGACACTATGTGCACATGCAAAAGAGAAATGCATCTGAAAAGCAGAAAGAACCATGTTTGTAAGGCTGATGTGTTTACAGCATAAGACCAGTTCAGACTCCTACTCACTTACTGCATGGAAGGACTTTACAGCAAGCCAGAAAGACTGTGGGTAAATGAGAGTCTTTGCTGAGAGGAGAAAAACAGTTTCTTAATACAGAATAAAAGAGCTTCTTTAAAAAAATAATAATAATAAAAATGAGATTTTAGGTCTTCAGAAGCCTGGCCTAAAGTTAAGCCAGGCCTAAACTTAAAACACAAGTGAATTTAACATTCTGCATTTGAAACATGGATCATCATTTTTCTGGTTTGTAAGATAAAACCAAAGTTTTAAATCAGTATTTTACTCAAACATGTAATTTGTGTTTCTGCTACTGAGATTCAAAGTGATATTCAGCAATGAAATAAGTTGTCATAATGATGCATCAGCTAGACTTTGCTATACTAAAAACCCATTTTGTTTAGTTAGAAAGCTTCACACATTAATAGATAACCCATTTTGTGAATTATGTCAAATGAAAAAGCTCTCGTGGTTAGCTTAGAGCAAAGCGTAATGACTTCCATTCTGGGAGACAAAAGTATGGATCTACACAGAAAGAGAAAGAAAGAGCAACCAAGTAATTACAGAGACTTCTTCCTGCCTGTTATTAAAGGAAAGACATTTTAAAATTAATAAGCTTCTAGAAAAGACTGTCTGGGAATCCAGATCTAATCATTTCAGTGGTACAAAGGCAGCCATGTCCATAGCGAGATTCACTACATAAAATTTGTATCTCATCCAAGCAGTAATTACGGGAAATACACCCCATTACCCCAAAACCAGGAAAAATCGCAGAATTCCAAGCACGAGGCTGCAACCACTCAGCCCCTGTTAATGCCAACAGCAGTCACGCTTCCGAAGTGACACCTGCGTAGCTTGAAAACTGTCCATTTGCTGTGAAAGTGAGGAGACGCTATAACGCTAGGAAGTTGGCTTTTGCCTCCTGTGACAGCTCAGGGTGTGGATCTAATATCAGAAAAAGAGAGGGAAGTTTGGCTGAAGTATGTGCCAAACATTCGAGATGAATAACTAGGTTTCTGGGCACTCAGCCTGTGGCGTCTTAAGCACCTGAATTTTAGTGATGAGCGTGTTAGTCCTCGAAACAGCCTCTGTCCGGGCACCCAAAACTGTGAGCTCGAATTACCCGAGAAGTCCCGACTTACATGTTCAGTTTTCCCCTGACTCATGGCTGTAAAAGGATGAGAGAGGTGGTATTTGGTAGCTTTAAGTATTTGTACCAATATCTGCACTTAGAATGCAAATTCACACAGCTGTGACAAATGAATATTTGAACGTGCGCAGAGCCTGCGAAAGGATCCTTTTGCAGATTCTCATGTACAGAAGGAAAAGCAATATTGTTTCAATGAGATGCAGCTAGAAGAGCATTAATATTTTCTTAGCATGGTTTCTCTTCAGCTTCATTAGAAAACCCAATGGAATTAACCACTCATGCACTCCTGTAAGATGACTACTTTCTCCGTTTTACTGATGGAGAAACAAATTTAGTAATTTCGTGCAACTTTGTCATTCTCATAGGGGAAAGCTGTCAGAACTAGCTCCAAGAAGCACCTGGTTCCCCATCGTCTGCTCAGCTCACCAATCCATTGATTTGCCATTTCCCTGCATTAGCACTATCATCGTAATTTTAAGGCTTTTACTTTGCCAACTCGAGACAACAGTGACAAATTAGACCTGTTTAGAAATGTGCAAATTGAATATGCCTCTTTCTTCATAATTCTCCTCCCTCCCACCCCCCATCCCGTGGTTAAATAGCTTTTTTGCAAATACAAATGGAACGCCTCATGCATTTTGCATTACTTAGAGCACTGCACTCAAACACTGGCTTTCACAGCTGTGGTACATACCCTGCACTCGGTCCTTGGGCAACCATGTGCTCCTGGCCAGGTGGGCAAACGAGCTCCTCTTGATTGCGTTCATGGACACAGTACCCAAAGATCAGCACTGAAATACCGGATTGACTGTTTTGTTTGGGGAGTGGGACACACCAGCTGCAGGACAGAAAGGAGGCTTTGCCATCTCTCCCTTTCTCCTCTCTGCCTTTTCCCCAGTTGGTCCAATCTCTCTCCAAAGATAGCAGTTAAATCAACACACCACACCACTCACCTGAAGTTTGGAGAGGAAGAAGAAAAGAGTAATTTCTGCATACCTGCTAACGATTTTACTAGATTACACATGCGTGTTGTTAGGACACTTTCTTGCACTTACACAGAGGCTGGCATACAAAGTTTATGGGGTCAGTTTTTGGATGTGTTGCATCCTTGCCTTACAGCTTTGGTCAGGTTAAACAATTCCGCTTCTGTTTTGCTTATTTGCCAAATGAAGATAGTGAGGCTTGGCCATCTTGCAGCAATGCTGACATCGGTGAAGCAGCACAGATAGAAGAGTAACCCCTCCCTCCATGCTTTTTATGATAAAGTCAAAACCCCAAGCCTATTTTTTTTTAGTGGGTAAAACACAGAAAGATAGTTTTAAACCTAAAATACGTCATTAATTTAATTTTAGTAAGAATTTTATTTTAAAGTAATTGCAGCTGCACTAGAATTGATCGAGTGCAGGTAAAAAATGAGCCCCAAATTAGCAGCAGAAGCACAAGATCCCGAGGCCGGACCTGTGCGAACGGCACGTGGAGCCTGCCGGGAGCAGCTGCGGGCTCCGCACCCGGCTTCCCCCTCCCTTCGCGGAGGTTTGTAGTGGAGGCAGTGCCACCTTCCCCTGTGGCAGCCCCTTCGGGGGGGATCGGCGCTGTGTAAACAAGCACGCGAAGCTCCAGATCAGATCGCATTTGCAAGGGAAGCGCCGAGGCGAGGAGCGGCCGGGGCGGCCGGCGTCCCTCCGCACGCGCGGCGGCCGCCTGGCTCGCTCGGCGCTGCTCGGGCCGTGCCGAACCGCGGCGCTGGCGTCAGCCCTCTCCCGGCCCTAGGGCGCGCGATGGAAAAAGCAATCAGGACCTTGCGCTCCTTCATACAAGGCTGCGTCGCAGTTACCGAGCTGATAATGAAAAAAGGAGGTGGTGGGGGTGGGGGGGTAAATCCCAGCATGCTGCATCCTCTGTCCCCCCCTTCACTCCTGCTCGCCGGCATGAAAATCGGTGGAGCCATCATCAGCTTCCTCGTTCCCGGTCCGCGCTTTATTTTGGTGCCGTCTCCCGCAGCCGGAGCCCCCGGCGGGTGGTGAGCAGAGAAAAGGGCCAGGCACCCTCCCAGCGCCTTAGCCCCCGAGGCTCGGTCACGGGGATGTGGGGGGAGATCAGGCCTGAAAAGAGGGGGGGACTCCAGTCCGAGCGACCGCCCTGAACGTGCGGCGAGTTATCTGCTGCGGCCGAAGGCCACCCGTCCGCGGCCCCCGGGGATCCCGGCTCCCCGCCGCGTTTCCCACCGGCAGCAACGGGCACGGCGGCCGTGAATAACTCAGCAAGTCGACAGAGGCGAAGGGAGATCCGTGGTGCCTGTGAATACCTAAGCGTCGAGCTCTGCCTTGATTGCTGTTTTTGTCAATTTAGCCTAATGAAGAGCAGTGCTTCGGTACAAACAGCGCTGGCTGATAAGTGTGCGGCGGCGGCGGCGAGCTCCAGCCTGCGAGACCGCGGTCTGCAAGCGGAGACCTTCCTCCCACCCGCGCGTAGCTCGGGAAGCCCGTGAGAGCTCCCGAACTCAGGTTCGCCTCCTCCGAGCTAGCCGTGCCGACACTGCAACGGGCTCCCTTGGGCTCTCAGGTTTTAGCATGAAAAGAGAAGTTACAGCCAGAAAGGAAAAATTTTTTAGCGACGCAGCTCGCTCCTTCTCGTAATAAAAACACTGCTGCTTCAGCTGTGTATTTCTAGACATCCAAGACTAGTGGAGCAGAGCAGAAACGAGCTGTTTCTGCCTCACGTGTTTTCTAGCCATGAGATTTTTTTTTATGGATTCAAGTGGAGTGAAAGGATGTTTCCAAGCTACGTAGGAGCAATACACCAATCCGATTTAAACATCAGGTATTGTTTCAAATGATTTCTTCAACTGAATATCACGATTGCAAGTAGGAAGTTATTTCATTTCAGAAGTTTTGGAGGCCTTTTGCCTTAACAGCTTAACAGCTTAACAGACTAACAAAGAAACAAAGAAAAAAATGTTTGAAGATTGGTGATCTGAAACTGCATCATAGAATCAGTAAGGTTGGAAGGGACCTCTGGAGATCATCTAGTCCAACCATCAGTCCCAACCCTCTTCAAACGCGGGCCACGCGTTCGCCGCACTCGTGCCCTCAGTCAGCTAAAATGCCCCAAAGGTGAGCGCTAAGGGAGCGCCCGCACCTCGCGCGAAGAGCACCCCACGGCCTCAGCAGCTCGAGCCAACTGGTCCAACCTGCTCAGTAGGACCAGCCCCACGGCTGCCATTCAGCCAAAGCACGGCCTTCGGCAAAGCTTCCACAAATTATGGAAAGAGATCCCAGTAAGGGGGGTTTGTCTTGAGTAAGCCAAGGATGGGCTCACGTGGAAACAGTCTTCTCCTGCGGTACCAGCTACCTGAGAAGACTGCATCATGGTAAGGCCATCTAAACTGTAACAGTTTAAAAATCAGTTGGATTCTTCTGCCCCATTTCCTGGCTACTTTAAATCAATTTGGTGCAAATCTAACTATAGAACAGAAGTCTTTTAGACTCAGCTAAGAGCATCCTTGAAGACAGATTACATCAGCTCAGCAAAGCAATTAAATAAATGATGGGAACTGGTTGAGCGAAGTGCAGCAACATTTCTGCAAGGTGTCGAGAGCCCTCATTTCTCCTGGCCTTGGTAGCAACAAGCCGGCATCTGCAGGGCAGGTGCTGCTGGCGGCAGGCAGGAACATGAGCTCTGCTCTGCTTCACCAAAAAGCTTGAAAAGCGGCAGCAAAAGGAGGGAAAGGTTTAAAATGGAAGATTTAAGCCACGGGCCAAACGGCTCCTTGAGCAGCCCGAAGCAGCCAAAAAAAGCCGTTTTCATTCTCATCCTAAAGATAAACATTTGCTTAAGAGTGGTAGTAATTTTTCATTATTATTATTATTATTAGCCAGAAGGTGCAGTCCCTGCAGCTTGTGGCAGCTTGGGGTAAAAATCAGCATAATTTGAACTGCGATCAAGCAAAATGCGAATTTTGCTTGCGAATGCTGTGTTTCGTTTAACAAACTCCAGCAATGCAGGGCTGCCCGGATAGGCACGATATAATTTGTTTTGGGTGTAAAGGTGGCAAAAATAATTGTTTTGTCTTCGAGGCAAAAAAAAAGAAAGAAAAGGAAACATGGAAATCTGAATTATGAGAAATGTTTTCTTTCTTTAAAAAACAGAAAGAGTGGGGGGAAAAGAGGCAGGTGCGGAGTAGCACTCGAAGATACTGACTTAAGAGGGAAAAGCAGAAGAGAAAAGAGCAAATCCAAATGATTTTGCGGCTCTCAAGGCCGTCCCCAGCCTCCGAAGGCCGTTCAGAGTGGCGCCGCGGCTCGGCCGGCGCCGCGCGCGGGATGCCGTTGCGGTGCCCTGGACTGAACGCCGGACAAGAGGCAGATAAATAAGTTTAAATAAATAAATGATTTTTATTTATTTATTTATTTTTACTTCTTCCCGGCAGGTCCGGCTGCAGCGGAGGAGCTCCATGCGGCCGCAGCCCCTCCACCACCCCTGAGGCCACCACCTCCACCACCAGCACCACCAGCGCCGCCGACCATGAGCGGCTTCCTCTGGCGCCTGGACCCGCGGCGGGTGCCGTGGGGCGCGGGCTGGCGGGCCGCCCGGGGCCGGGTGCTGCGCACCAAGCCCGTGGAGTCCATGCTGGAGGGGGCTGGGGCCGGCGCCGGCGCCAAGCTCGCCCGGGTGCTCACCACCCTCGACCTCATCTCCCTCGGCGTCGGCAGCTGCGTGGGCACCGGCATGTACGTGGTGTCCGGCTTGGTGGCCAAGGAGATGGCGGGCCCGGGCGTCATCGTCTCCTTCATCATCGCCGCTGTGGCCTCCATCCTGTCAGGTGAGCGGCAGCGTTTCCCGGAGGTGACAGGGTTTTCTTTTTTTCCTTCCCATTAGCCAAGAAAGGTAAAACCAAACGGGCTCCCGGAAGAAAAGTATAACGGCATCATTCAATTTAGGCTTTTTTCCCAAAAGATCTGATGCTTATCTGATATCCCAAAACAACACATAAACTTAACTTGGGTGAGGGGGGGAAGCAAAAATAATAAGGCAGCCAAGGCAGTAAATAGCATCAGTGTCTGTTACTTCCTGCTTTCTCTCCTCTTTAAGTGCTTCTCTGGTCACAGCACACACCAACAGCAAACCAAGAAGCCTGCAGAGCCTGAGGGGGTCTCATCTGAGGAAGACCCTGTCCTTCAGAAGGTGCTTTTGCACTTTAGGTGAAAGCTCTGGTGGTCCTCCTGCGTGGGAGCCCTACGTGGTGCGCCGTGTTTACTGTTCTTCCTCCATCTCGAGCTGCTTTTGTAGCTCTGGGGAAGTGTTTTTCTAAGGATGCAATGCTTTGATAGTCTCCTTGGCCGCTTCCTCACTTCATCATTGACACTGTTGTTTATAACAGCAACACATTTTTGGCAAGTAAAACTGAGCAAGGGTTCAGGAGTCGGATGGGCCATCCGGTGAACTGGGGGACCAGTTCAGCTTTCACTTAATATTTAGCACTCATTGCAGGCATGTAGGGCGCCAAACTCAGGCAGGTGTGGACGGACAGATTTGAAGGAGCTACTTAAACTCAGAGTTTTAAGGCCAAACGAGACAAATTGATCTCTTGTTTTTCTTTTGCATGTCACAGATCATTAAGCCAGATCCCATTACCTGCAAATTGAGCGCAAGAGGGCTTTGGCTATAATACTTCTTCCAGAAAACCATTCAACTTTCTTTGAAGTCATCCACAAAGAATTCCCACTGGGCAGGTTGTTCCAGTGGTAAATCCCTCTCTACTGTTCAAGCTTTTTGCCCAGTTTCAGATGTGGATTTGTCTGATCTTGTCTTTCAGACAAATTCCGGTTACACCTTCCTCTGGATGTAAGAGACAGTGCTGTTCCCCATTAAGGTACTTACAGACACACTGTAATTGATTCACCTCTCTGTTCTTCCAAATAGATTAAATCAAATTGGTCTCTTTTATTCTCTCACTGGAAGGCCTTTTATCCAGCTCTCAAGCAAAAACGCTCATCTAACTTCTTTCTAAAAAAAAAAGCCTTCAGTGCAGGAGGTACCAGTCTCAGTCTGCTGCTATAGTTGGGATTCATCATCCTGACCTCAGTGTCTAACCAAATCCTCCTCTTCGAAAAATCGGCGGTTTTCATCTTACCCAGCCCCATTATCGCTCTTCAACTCCGGTAGCCACCGGTGGGAGTTTTTGGGCACGGAGACCGGCACCCGCGGGGGCTGCTCGGCCGCAGGGGGAGGAGGCTGGAGCTGGGGCTCTCGCCGGAGCTGATCAGGAGCCAGCTGGCCCGCGCTGAGGTCAACTGGCCTAACGATGCCTTTCTGTCCTTGCAGGGTGGGAGTCCTTCTCCTAAGGAAGTTTTATTCCTGGAGCTCCCTTTGATATATTTGCATATAGTGGCCATTAAACAGAACAAATTGGGATGGCTCAGTGGTTTGTTGAAAATAAGTTTTTGCTGCGTACCGGTCTCGATAAAATGGCTGCTCTTGACTGCTGAAGGATGGTCCCTGTAGGTTACTTGTACAGAAGCATGAATTTATTAGCGTTACCTCCAGCGCTGCTGCAAACCCCGCCGGCAGAAGGCTGGCTGGCAGCGCGTCTGTCGGGACGAGCCGGCATCCAGCCTGCAGAAGCTCCGGAAGCTTTTCCGTAACCTGCTCCACCTGAAACGTCCGTCCCTTCGCGGCACGGCGCTGCAGGACATCTCGCGGTTCCCGAGATGTGCCAGGCGGAGCAGGCTGCAGGAGGACTAGCACACGCGCCAGAGCCGCTGCCGCCCCAATATGCCACCAGGAACAAAATATAGCAAAATAAGAGGTGCTGAGCAGCACCCCTTGCAGCGGCCCCCCTGCAGCACCAGCTGGGCTATCCAGCCGTCTGCAACTCTGGGCTTTGGGGTGTCGACTCCCGGGGGGATTTCACAATTCCTACTGCCTCTGCTCAGCACTCTCAGAGGCCCCTGTTTGCCAGCAAACGTCCATGGCGCTCAGTTCAGGGCGCCTGACTCACGAGAGAGGTTTTGCCCCGCAGCGAAGGAGGGAAGTCCCTGCCCCCTGATGAGGCAGACCCCGGTGCTGCCTCTCCGCGCGTGCCCCGGTTGTCCCGAAGCAGCCGGGTGGTTCGCGCCCGGGCGGTAAATCTTCAGACTCCATGGGAACGGAGGAAAAAGTTTTACTCAGAAAAGAGCCAAGTGACCTGGCAATTTCTGCAGTGACCTTCCATCTGAATTGCTGTTTCATGAACCTGTTTCAGGCCAAACACACATCACGGCAAATAATTCAAGCATTAGCCAGAAAGCCAGGGAGATGAACAGAAAAAACAGTTAACTCCATCTACTTGCACTTCATGCTAAGCTGCTGCCTGCCTTAACTCTAGTCTAGCCCAGGCAGGATAAACCCAATGCCCCAGCACACAGCTGTGCTTCCCGGGGCACCGGGGTGGCCGAGGTGCCGCGTAGCTGGTTTGGGGGAGAAGCCACAGCCCGCAGGCACCGTGCGCGCGGTCACCATCCCCATCGTCAACACCGTTTTCTGAAAGGGCGGGATTTTTTCTTTTACTTGTGAGATAGCCCTTGCAATGAAAAGCTGAAACCCAGCAGTGCTGCAAGGCCCCGGTTCTGCAGACATTTAGGAACTGTCCTTGTAAATAAAAGTGCCACTGAATTCAGTGACGCCACTTAAGTTGGTGTTTGCAGGATGCAAGGTGATTGCAGGATTTTTCTGTCGTTCTCTGCAAGCTGGTATTGCATAGGGACTCCTGCCTTGAAGCTGCTAACCTTTCCAACGCTGCAGAGCAAGAAAACAGTTGCAACCCTGGATTGCAAAAAACCTTTAAATTAGAACAGACAAAATATTTAAAGGCTCTAAATATTAGTAGAAGTGCTGATTTTGCAAACATCTTGGTCTTGTGCCCCACACTTAGAAATGCTTTTTTTCTCAGAGGTCTGCCAGGCAAAGCCTCCGCCTCTGCACCAGCGCACCCTGTGCAGCCCCCGACCCCCGCAGCTCCCGGTGGCACCTCGGCCCTCCCTGGTGACATGCAGGTTGTGGTCCCCTGACACTCGGAGACCACCGCGCCGCTGCCGCCTCTTGTGGCCACCTCCAAAGGGTGGTGGGCCCCTTTCTACGGCAGCGTCCTCCAAAGAAAAGCCCCCTGACGAAGCTCCACGAGCGGCAGCGGTGAGGAAGAGCCTCTCACGCCGAAAGGGGTTGTGGCTCTCCCCTTCCTCCACGGCAGCCAGGTTTTCAGACGCACAGGGTCAGGGCCGCTACAACCCTGCACAAGCAGCGCACAGTGTGGTACTCCTGCAAATGTTGCATGAAAGCACAAAAATGTTTCAAAGAGCGAAGTAAAGAGGAGACGGGAAACCATGGGCTTTGTAGCATGTACTCTCGCTAAGGCAGGTTAAATGAATATTACTAATGCAGTCGGTTGGGCTCGCTGGTGGCAGTGCCGCAAGCCTGCTGCCACAGCAGAGCTTCGCAGCACGACACGCCGTAGCGAGGACCCTCTTTTGCAGGAGAGCCCGTGTCCGCGGCCAGGCCGGGCGGCGGGCGCCTGTGCAGCACTGGTGCCACGTGCTCGCTCACAACCAGTCCGATGCAGCGGAGCTTCGTGAGATCAAATCTGCACCCTAAGAGATCAATAATATCTTCCTTTTGCAAGCTGCTTGTAGAAGGGGGAGCGCGGTTAGCCCCTTTCTGGGGGAGAGCATGTAGCGCAGCAAGGCAGAGTAACCACTGATGCCACCCAATACAGTCAGGGCAGATCCATCAGATCTTGCATCTCGTATCTCCCTGCCTGCTGGACTGAATACAGTACGATAAAAGAAAAAGTAGTATATTTTCCTATATGTGTCCCTCTATCTAATGCACACACACCTGGCATATTGCTGTACCTCATGCACAGAGAGAGATTACTCTTCTACTCCAGGACCCTAGCAGAGTGATTGAAACCTCAGACATTTTAAACATATTAATGTCTTTGCTTTGCCGTTATCATTCTCTATCAAGAACAATCCTCTTCAAGTCTTATCTTGTCGTTGGCTAGAAGTAGATCTGCCTCCAGGAGAGATCATATAATTTTTAAGACCATCAAAGAGAGAAACTAGATACTTGTCCCCATCACAGCATCTGTTTCATAAATCATTCAGGCATGTAGTTATCTGTGAATGTCTTATGTTTGCAGATTGCATGTATTTTTAATCAGCTTTGAATAATGACTGGAGGTGGGGATGGATGCTCAGCTGTCTTCTTGTTCCTGCAGTTCAGTCTGCTTTACAGAAATAAAGTTTTCAAGTATCCCATTGAAAAGCACAACCAGCATCATGCATGCAAGTTAAACAGTGAATGGCATGTTAAAAAAACAGTAACAAGAAAAGAAGTGTCACTGAATTCAGCTTACAGATCCAATAATTTTGTGTTTGTTCGGTGTAAAAACTGCGCTTATAATAAGAGCAGTAACCTCATAAAGCTATTATAAATTATTCATTCTCCTTTATATACTGAACTGATTGTAAATTTGAAGCAATTATTATTTTTGAAATAGAAAATGGCAATTGATGAAGAATTCAATAAATAATCCATCTTTGCACAATGATAATAAAGGCTCAAAACTGTTAACCCCGGGGACACCGGGCTGCCTAGGGAGGCAGGGGTTGCTGTACTGCGAAACTCACAGTCTAGCTGAATTGAGGTTAAGAAGAAAGGGTTTAAACGGTGTTAAAAATGCAAAATGAGGTATAGCCTTCCAGCACTTGTTCTGACTAATATTCTGAGAATTTATGGCTAAATCCATCCATTAAGTTTAAAGAAAAGCAAATGGTTGTTTTAAGGCAGCAGTGTATTAGGGTCAGGTTTTTATTGCAAAGTATCCTAACATAGTAAGTTCACAAGGAGTTTGGAAAGTATTAAAATTCCCTGAAATTCCCTGAACAGCTCCAGTTAAATACTACTTTTTCTTTTTTCTTTTCTTCTATTGAATCCGTTTTACAACCACTCTTCAGAATGAGACTTACACACAGCATTTATCTGTTACAAGAGCTTGCATCCTCTATGTAAGATGGCTTCAGTCTCATCTCACTCAGGTGTAAACGAGAGCAGGGACGATTCGGACAGTGCCGTTGCCTGGATCGGCGTAGGAAAAAGCAAGGATACGTGTCGGGAGACAGCACACCCATTCTGCCTCCCGGCGGCTGTCACACGCAGTAATCACGTCTGACTAAGGGATCCCCGTTGCACCCGAAGCTTCCCGACAGCTATCTCATGAGCAAAACCTTGCAAGTGTTGTCACTCTGGCGTGGCCCTGGCAAGGGGCTGGCTTTGCACAGCCTCTCTCAGGCCCTGGAGCTTGGTGGTTTGCCAGCTCTGTACCTCAGATAATCTCGTTTGTGCTGGGGACCGGCAGAGCGGCAGATCACGGCGCGCGTCACGCCGGGGCGTCGCGTTCGCGGAGGTCACCCACCAGGCCACCCATGGGAGAGCCGGGCGACTGACGCGGGACTGCTTTGCTTTAAACGGAGCAGAGGAAGGAAGAGAAAGAAAGGAGATTTTGTCTGCTGGGAACAAGAACGTATCTAAAGCTTGTCTCAGCGGATGCAGTGGGAGGCTCTGGCCCGTCCGCGAGCCTTCGCAAGCGTGGCCCGCGGGTCAGCTCTGTGCTCCTGTGCCCCTGGGGGACGCGGTCAGAGATGCAGCGCGTCGCCTCCCCGAGGGTCGGGTCTGCAGGCACCTGCACAAGCGTTCAGCTGCTCCGGAGGCTCCAGCTCTTCCTGCACAGCCCCACCATGCTGCGGTCCTCCGGACGCGGCTGCACTCAGGCAGCGATAAATAACCACCCCACTGAGCAGTCAGTGCAGTCCTGGGGCGGGAGGTAAAGAGAGCCACTCACAGTCCATCCTAAACCCTGTTACACCTTAAAAAAAATTTTTTTTAAATAAAAAGTGCAAGCTGCTTCGCAAAGGGCCTTTGATCCCGTTACGTACCACTGCTGCGCAGGTGGCCCCCTCCTTCCTCCTCACCCCGGCACCACGGGTTTGGGGAAAGGACGTGTGCGCCCTCTTCCCAGCCTGAGGGCAGCGGGGCTGCGCTGCGGCCCATGTCCTGCAGCCCGGGGAGAGCTCCTGGCATCTCCTCGGGTTAGGAAGCCGGTCAGACCCAGGGCAGGTTTATTCCTTTCTTTCTACAGCTTTCTTATGGTGCTTTGTATTTTTCTAAACAGGCGTTTGCTATGCCGAGTTTGGCGTGCGGGTGCCCAAAACCACCGGCTCTGCCTACACTTACAGCTACGTGACGGTGGGGGAGTTCGTGGCGTTCTTCATCGGCTGGAACCTCATCCTGGAGTACCTGATCGGCACGGCCGCTGGGGCCAGCGCGCTGAGCAGCATGTTCGACTCGCTGGCGAACCACACCATCAGCCGATGGATGATCAACAGCGTTGGGACGTTGAATGGCCTAGGTGAGGCTCCGTCTAGAAATCCTGGTGTCTTGCCATGCCTACATTAATTAGGTCCTAAAAAGTAACTGGAAGCTCATCAAAGGTCAGACATGGATATTACGCTTCATTCATTATTTACCATCCATCTGCCTTTTGCAGTCTGCTTCACGGACCCAGTTCAGAGGGGCCGAGATACACGATCCCGACAGCTGGAGTTGAGCAGAATAAACACCTCTGAAGAGCTAGTCCAATCTCAGAGGCTAACAGTAGCAAAAGAGCATTTCACCGAGTCCAAGCTCTCTGATCATTCCCATTTAAACACACGCAGCGCGTAGGATCCCATAGCCGCTCTTCTGTACCATCCTTACTGCCTTATTTAGTCAGTATTTGATATTATAGTGCTCTCCTTTACACTTTTCCCACGCTATTTTGAAGACTGCGTCTCCTGTGCTAGCAACAGCAGCGTGTTGTGGTCCATGCAGCCTTGAGGAGTTACCCAGTAGCAACAATGTGGCTTGCAAAAGGCAACAGGCTTGAGTGCAATTGGAGGTATGAGGATAGACAAATTTCTTTTTGCCAGGAATGGGATTGAATCTGCAGTTCAGATCCAACCACAAATGTTTGAACACCGAGCTAGAATGAAGCCATCTCTTCTAGAGAAGAGCTCAAATGACGAAGTTAGGGCATGCACCTGGAACTGCACCTGCTGGCAACTTCGTTAGGGTTTGATCTGGTACTTTAGCCTGTATCTTTCTCTGATTTACACTCTTTGCCTGGAAAAGAAAGATCTTCCTACCAGATTGTTGATTTGATGCTTTTCCGAGGGCTGTTTCTAATCAGGGTGGTGCGAGGCACGCTACCAGGCCATCTGCGTGCCTGTCTCCCTCCCACAGCCGCACCACAGGCTCACGCACACACACTCATTAGTACAACCGACACGACCTCCCGCGCAGCCCAGTCCCACCGGGCTGGGAGCATGCATGCGTGCAGAGGGATGATGGCAGCAGCCTGGCAATCCAAGCTGCTTCTCCAGGCCTACTTACTGAGGAATCATATGGACTCCATCTGTAATGTCAGAAAACAGGAAAACAAGATCTCTGAGCACTGAACTGCAGCAGTTGAAAGGCAAACCCACAGCATATGCACAGTTCTGTCTAACTGTACCATCTTTCAAACTGCCCTGAATACAGAGCTGCTCTACAGACAAGGACGCTGACAGGGATGATGCCAAAGCAGGGATGTCCTGGCTTTTGCAGACAGGAACAACCCTGAAGTGATATTCCCCTTCAGATCCTTTTTAGAGAGCACAAGACAGTGCTTGCATTACTAGCATGTAAACTCAATGCTCCATTCAGCAATGCCCCGTGGTTCCTACCAGTAAATAACAACAGATTGCTGTCCCATAGAAGCTTCATGCAACTTTAATATATGATTGATTTTTTCATTAGTAGTTGGCAGATGCACATTACAAGCTGAGACCTGATTATTTATTTGTTGCCTTCCTAAATTTCCTAAATGTGCCTTCAGGCACCATGATTTATCATCTCTGTAAAATGGCTTTAGAAAATGGAGGCAGAGACACCAAGACCACCACGAGTCCTTTGCAATGAGATCAAGTTCTGAAAAACTTATATTGCTTCAGAATCTGAAAAGCATTTAGAAAAGCCCACAGAGATTCTGGAGATGTTTTTCCTTGCTGTGGATGAAGACTTATAGACTTCTTTTCTTTTATCCAGGGAAAGGAGAGGAGTCATACCCTGACCTCCTTGCTCTGCTTATTGCTGTCATTGTCACCATCATTGTGGCCATGGGTGTGAAGAACTCAGTGGGGCTCAACAATGTGCTCAACGTTATTAACCTGGCAGTCTGGATCTTCATCATGATTGCTGGGCTCTTCTTTGTCAAAGGTGACAACTGGTCTGAAGGGCAATTCCTGCCATTTGGATGGCCAGGGGTGAGTATTGTGCCTTCCTTGAGCCATTGCACCTGGAAAGTGCTCAGCACTGCACTCCAGGGTCCCCAGCACTGCCCGCAGCGCTCCCTGCTGTGCCCCCATACTGTGCCGAACCCCCAAGACTGCAGCATTTTGCTCATGGTATGTGGGCACCACTTCCACTTAACTCTCTGCTTGTTGGCCTTCTAAACTCACTTGTGCTTTGGCTAGAGACCTCCAGCATTGCAGGTGTGGATCTGGGCCCTCCTAGCTCTGCAAAGCCTGAAGGACACGGCAATGTTCTGCCCATATCTCCTGCTACAGCTTAGCTTGCTTCCACAACGCCCTCCTGCAGAGCCAAAGTGCCCATAAAATCATACAGACACCAGGAAATGCCATTAATAGACAGGTTTAACATAGGAAAATGCAGTAGCCATTCAAGAAAGAAAGCTCAGGAAGAGCTAGCTCGGGCTCTGCAGAAAAGGGGAGATACTTATGTTGGCTGTTTTTCAGTATCAATGTTCTCAAGCATTTGTTTTGAGCACTTCATAACGCCACCTGCCAGTGCTTATTTTATGGATGCTCCTTCAAAGCTTACTGAGATTTTGGACATATTTGGCTTTTTTAGCTTGCTTGAACTGGTTTTTATCCAAGGATGAACAGAGACTGAAAATATCTCAGCTGGCCTAAACCCAAGATAATTTCTCAGATTTACACTGCTCGACTCCATCAGGGTCTTGCGCAGAAAAATAAGCAAGAAAGTAAAGTAAACCAAAATCGTGATTACTGAGAGGGTCCCATACCTTCCCTTCATCTCCCTTCAATAAATCAGTACTGCCCTGCGAGAGAAAAACAGTGATTAGAAATTCACTGAGGCCCATCTGAGAGTGGAGGTCGTATTTACTTTGGGATTCTGTTTAGCCATATAACAGGAATGAAAAAGAGAAAACAGGAGATAGCTTTATGTTTTGCTCCCATTCAAATCACCAAATAACTCCTGGCACAAATATATATTTTTCAAAGATACATCTCCAAAATACACCAAGAGCCTTCCCATCACTTTCAGCTGGTTATTTGCTTCCCAAATCAAGCAAAAAGTAAAAGTAAATCTGAATCTCTGCTTCTAGCTTGTAAATCACCTGTGGGCACAGCACAGGCATGAGATCCCCAAGCAATATAGAGACACTTTAAAACTTAATTACAGGTGATAGCTCCCTGAAAGAGGTGAATTTTACCTTATATTCTGGTACTAAGCAGATGACACAGAGATGAGATGGACACGTGTTATTCAGCTTGCTAGCTAGCTGTGTGTGCTAAGGTATGGTAATTGCAAATAACTCACTTCTTAGAGTTATATAGTCTTTAGGCTGCTTCAGTGTTTGTTTCTTTGCTAATCTATTTATAAATATTCTTGCTAATCTTGTATATTTAAAGAAAACATAATGAAATATCTAAACAGTACAAATAATTTGTCGTCCAAGTGTTCCCAGCATGTGCTCCTAATCTATCTGCAGCTTCCAGACCAAACTGAAGCGATTTGGAAAGCGGTACACATCTGACTGTTTATGCTCTATTTTGGTTCCTTTATTAGCAGATTTTGCTGCCGCGTGAAGAACGTTGCTAAGACAGAATGTGTAAACATGTTACAAGTCCGTATTAATTTAATCAGATTTGGGATGGAATATTGTGAAAACAAATGAGTGCCTGAAATCAGTTAATTGTCTCCTCTGCCACTGCCAGGATCCCCTAGCAGATCCAGGCGCTGCCTAGCCGCAGGTTCGTAGTCTGCCGTCAGGGAGCTGCAGATGCCTCGAGGGGCCCGGGCTGCGTTTGAACCACTCGCTCAGTGCGGGGCTGGGAGCCGCCTGCTCCCGCGCGGCTCCCTCCTGGCCCTGACGCGCTCCGTTCTCCGCGCAGGTGCTGAAAGGGGCAGCAACGTGTTTCTACGCCTTCATCGGCTTCGACATCATCGCGACCACAGGAGAGGAAGCCAAGAGTCCCAACACCTCCATCCCCTACGCCATCACGGCCTCGCTCGTCATGTGCTTGACCGCATACGTGTCCGTAAGTGCTATCTGTATGCATAGGTGTGTACATATATATACATATAGAAGTGTCTATCCCTGCTGGGCATCAGTGCGGCTCCCCTCTCTCCGTGAGACGGCGTGCCAGCCAGGCCCTGGAACAACGGCTCTTTCTTCGGAGGGGGCTGAGAAATCAGCTGCGTTTGCGTGGCTGCAGCAGTGTCCGACGGAGGCCGCCCTCCGGGCCCCCAGCGCAGCTATTTCTCCGGGCAGAGGACTCGGCTACGTTCATTCCAACGAGATCCCTGTGCCGGCTGCAGGAGTGGCAGCAGCCTGTCTTTCCCCCAGTCACCCCCATGCTCAGCTACTCAGGGGAGCGCACGGCTGAAAGCATAGCAAAGTGGAAGAGCGGCAGTGTTGCTGCAGCCATCCTCTGGGCTGCATTTTTGGGAGAAGCAGTACTGCCACTGCTGGAGAGGTGGGACAGGGCCCCCGTTAGCTCAGCTCACCAGCTGTGCTGTAACGGGCATGGATAGCCAGGTGAGACAAGTATTAAAAGCAGTGTCCAGCCTTTCCACACACCGATAAATGCATGTTTGTATTCAGGGACTTTCACTGTAAGACAGCAAAACAGAGCCATGATGGGGAAAAACACCGCTCTGATAATTTTACAGGAAACTCACCCCCTGCCCTCTCCTGCAGGCTGGTGGCTTTCCTTGAAACCAGCTTCTCCATGCCTGAAATGAGATCAGAACATTTCCCCAAGTGATTCTGCCTTGGGTTTGCTCCCCAGGGAGAGGCAATGACTCATCGCATGGTCCCCATGCATGGGAACATAGCTGAATGCAGTGTCCTTTACCCCACGGAGCCCCACTAACGGTCCAGAGTCACAGCCGCTGCTCAGCCAGCCTCGAGCTGCCTTTCTTTGCCTTGGGAAGGCAGAGCCCAAGGCAGTGCAAACCCCTTTGATTAAGAACTCTCTGTCTTCTGCATTTACCATTTTACATCCCCTCTGCAGGGAACATAGGGATATGACCAGCATCTGAAATCAGACTTGAAATTTTCTGGCTTTTCATCCTTGAGAAACTGCTCTCATATCCAGCGAGTCCTCAGCAAAGACCAGAGGTGCTGCCCATCGCTAACGTCCGTGCTCCCCTGCCGCTCTTTTTGTCTTCCATAGGTGAGCGTTATCCTCACTCTGATGGTGCCATACGATGCCATTGACACCGAATCCCCTCTCATGGAAATGTTTGTGGCCCGTGGATTCTACGCTGCTAAATTCATCGTTGCCATCGGGTCTGTGGCAGGACTGACAGTGAGCTTGCTGGGTTCCCTTTTCCCAATGCCGAGAGTCATTTACGCCATGGCCGGTGATGGGCTGCTCTTCAGGTCAGTCATGCCTCTGCTGCCATTTATTTTCACTCCCTGGATGCTTGTTGGCATGACATCAGGGTATAAGTGATTTATGTGAAATCTTTTGTGAGTTATTTCGTCTTTGCTTGGAAACCCATCAGTTCAGTGGCAGTTTCTCTTTTAATACTTAGTATAATCAAACTGCAAGGTCTGCAATACCTGAAAGGGATCAAAGCAGCACAGGCAGATGCTAGCTAGCAAAGCCCTCCTAAGTTCAGAACAAGCAGGGTAGGTGAGCTGGGGCCAGAGACTTTCCCACATCCTGACAGTCAGCTGCCCTCACCCCGTGGAGCACAAGGTCACAGACAAACTCAGTGCTTGTAGAGCAGCACACAAACCAAAGCAAAACCCCAGGAAAGTCAGGAGAGGTCTACAAAGGTGTCCAAAGTTTCTTGCGCATGCATACATAGCTCAGGTAGGAAGAGGGGGTCCCCAGCTAACCTGAGGTAGCACTGCCATGCCTTGTGAGAACAAAATATCCACACACTCAACATGAAGGGGAGTGGCTGGGCACTAACCCACCTGTGCAAAGGAAAATGCTCCAAACCTGTGTGCAAGTGGATGGTGAATCCATGGCTGCAATTTCAGATCAAGCTTTTTTCTTTTGCCAGAAAGTTGTCTTAAAAATTGCCTACTATGGTCTTAACCTTTTGCACAAGTGACTATGTTGTGCTACAACTAGGCTGGAGACTCTTTCCATCCACTGAGGTTTGTGCCCAAGGTTCTTGCATGGAGAAAGGAAAAAAAAATCCCAAGTATTATTAAAAACAAGAAGAAACCTAGCCATTGCCCCACGACAAAATCCCACGTGGATTAGCACAGAACGCACTTTGAGCTTTGCCGCTTTTGTTTCTGGGGGTGCTGAGCTCTAGCAAAAGAGTCGAAAAGACTCACTTGCCCCAGCATGCTTCCATCATCTGTGCCACAGACCTGCACAGCCACTGTATCTTCACAGGCAATCCAAGAGTTACCTGTAACGTTAAGAGCCAAGCAGAAGTGCAGGGGTCTGTGTCCTCCATGCATAACATGAGGGGAAGAGGCATCCCTGCCCTGGCATCCTGTAACTGCTGCAGTATTGTCCACTGAGTCCATCCAACCTCCCTTCAGTCTCTCGTTTGGTGTAGGTGTCTCAAGATATAAGTTATCCAAGGATGAATATTCAGTTCAAGAGTTACTTGTAAAGGTGAGCAGGTTCTATGCATAAAATCATGGTATTGCTTTGCATTTGCGAGTATCCAGCTGAATATTTCAGAGTGCACAGAGATTGCTAGAGCTAGATCTAACTCCAGATTCAGCCTCAGTGCTATTTCCGCTCTGTACTTGTCTGGAATTTAAGCTCGAAAAAGCAATGAGAGCTGAAGTGATCATAAATCTGAGCTGACTCTGTGCCTTTCCAGCTGGGTAGGTGTTATTATGACAGGGAACCTCTGTGATCTGCAACTTTAACTTTCTGCAACTGTTTCACGCTCTAGATTTTTGTCCCACATCAGTTCTTACACGGAAACTCCAGTAGTGGCTTGTATTGTCTCAGGATTTCTAGCAGCCCTGCTCTCCTTGCTGGTCAGCCTACGGGACCTCATAGAAATGATGTCCATCGGCACACTCCTCGCCTACACCCTGGTCTCCGTCTGTGTCCTGCTCCTCCGATACCAGCCAGAGAGTGACATTGATGGCTTTGTTAAATTCCTCTCTGAGGAGCACACTCAGAAGAAGGAGGGCATCCTAGCTGACTGTGAGAAGGAAGTTTGTTCCCCAGGGAGTGAAGGAGAAGAGTTTACGGGCCAACCAACCAACACATGTGGGGCAAAAAATCTGCCATCACTGGGGGACAATGAGATGCTAATAGGGAAATCCGATAAATCCACCTACAGTGTAAATCACCCAAATTATGGCACGGTCGACATGACCACAGGAATAGAGGCAGATGAGTCTGAGAACATCTACCTCATCAAGCTAAAGAAGTTAATCGGTCCACGCTACTACACAATGCGGATCCACCTTGGCCTGCCAGGGAAAATGGATCGCCCAACTGTAGCCACCGGTCATACGGTCACCACGTGCGTGCTCTTGCTCTTTGTTCTCATGTTCATCTTCTGCTCTTTCATCATTTTCGGTGCAGACTACATCTACGAGCAGAGCTGGTGGGCTGTCCTCCTCGTGGTGCTGATGATCCTGCTCATTGTTGTACTGGTGTTTGTGATCTTACAGCAGCCGGAAAACCCCAAAAAGTTGCCGTATATGGCACCTTGTCTCCCCTTCGTCCCTGCATTTGCTATGCTGGTGAACATCTATCTCATGCTGAAGCTCTCCACGGTCACGTGGATCCGATTTGCTGTCTGGTGTTTTGTGGGTAAGTCTTAGATTTATTTATTTATTAATCTACTCTGCTTTGAAAGGACATTAATAGTAACTTTGCTAATTAGAGTACTTAGACTGACATGGCTGCTTTTCCACTCCTTTGCATTTTCCCTTTGTAATCCCAAAGTTCTTACAAATCTCAGTTAATCAAGACTCAGAACTACAGTCAGCTGGAGAATTACACCTCCAGAAAATGTCAGTTTGATGGAAGAAGTAAACTGTTTCGTGGAAAGGTGACTGTTTTGATGAGTTTTTAGATGCAAAGTAGGTGGGTTTTTGGAAATTGCCTTGCAGGCAGGTTTCTGACAGAAATCTCTCTGTTTTCCTCCTATTTCACCCACTTGAGCTCTTTCAGCAGCCCACACTGCAATCTCAATGCTGCATTTCCAAAATCCAGGGCTATCCAACCCCAGCAGCCTTGGGAAGGGAAGAGCTGAGGGATCTGCTGACTCTATCTCCAGGTCTCAGTCTATACCCTTAGCTTTGTGGCAGGGGGCTCTCAGGTCTCGCATGCTCTGTTGTGAATCCTGAAAGCTCACATCTGAGTGGCTTTTTTGCAGAATTTAGGCTTCTTGGCAGGTAGCTGGGAGCCTGGCAAACCCATAGTTTCCCTTCATTTACATTGCAATCCACATCCTCCCAAAATAAGCAAGAGGAAAAAAAAAAAAACGAAAAAAAACCCAGCTCTAATAGCTCCTCCTGGATGCTAGACTATGCAAAACTGAAGCAACAGAAGAGTATCAAAGACACGGACTCTTTATGGGGAAATAGTATTACTTATATATATTGCAGTAGCACACAGGCACCCCAGTCTCAGGCAAGGGACCCTGTGCACCGTGCTAGCGATTAAAAGGACATGCTCTGGCCAACTATCAGACCCGCAGCCCTCTCCTTTGCGAGCAGACTTTAAGGCCCTGTGCTGCATGTCACACTGGCCCTCAGAGGGAGAAAGGGGCAGAGGGTAGAGAGAGAGCTGGGAGAGCCCCCGGCACTGCCGTTGCTCCCCAAGGTGACACTCTGTGCCGTTGGGCTCCAAGCCGGCACCAGCACTTTCATTTGCTCTGCTTTATCTTTTTCTTTCCAAGTAGACCTACCTGGCTGAGCTGTAAAATCAAGGGCTTGACAAAGAGCATCACAGAGTATGTTTTTAGGCTTTAATCAGTCTGAGAGTAGGATATCAGCTTCATTATCTTCTCCAAACAGAAAAATTTGTGCACAGACCAGCCATCTGTGAAAGAACGGTTTTTGGTAAGAGGTGGCAGAAAGAGCACACAGTGTGCTCCCAGGTCGATGGCATTTGGTGGAACAGTTGACTCCCGTGAATGAGAATCAGTGCAAATGATACGGGCAGGCTGCTGTCTCTCACCATAAGGTATTAATCGTACCTTTTCTGAAGGGAAAAAGAGGCTGACACGGAATATAGTGATTGGATCCTCCAAGGTTGCCACATTTTGCAAATTTCTCAGGAGCTTTATGCTCTTTGTAGAGGTTTAACCTTCATTTGTAGAGCCAGGTGACGACATTGACAAATCTCAGTTCTCCTCTTTGGCATCTCAGAGATTTTAAATAAGCCTCTCGTTTCTGTCCTCCAGGTGGGGGAAGTTGCTGGGAGATAACCTTTTTTCCTCCACTTCTGTGAGTGCTTCTGTCCCACAGCAGAAGCACCAGCTGATGCTTAGCTCAGCTAACCCCAAGTCTAGCTGTTCAGCAGTAGCTCCCTCACACATCCTTTGGCCCGAGATTACGTTCTCCAAGCCTTTTGGCCCTTAAAAAGAGATAGGTGAAGCCGCAGATCCAGTGGAAAGACCTTCTGCCTGCACCTTTGAAGCAAAGTGACTTCAAAGCATCAGCTCAACCTGCTGTGCTTAAATACTTTCTCCTATGGGACACATCCAATACTTCTGTGGCTACCAGAAATGGCAACAAGTCACTTAAATCACTTCACTGACCTGTAATGGACTTCACTTTCCACATCCATAGCAGAGGTGGGAGTGCTAGCATTATGGGAGAGGTGGATCCCATTTGTTTTCATGTTGAATTGTCCTGCTGGATGAGATTTGCAGCCCTTCTGCATGGACACTCAATTTAATCTCCCAAACATAATTACCCACTGCCAGTCCATGGCACACCAGGGGCTCAGATTTCTCTACAGACACATCTGCAGCAGGTTAATTGCAGGATCCACTGCCAGTTAGGAATTTAGATTTCCAGATACATTTATTTCTAGGAAAAGCATTGGTATGGTTAAATAGGAAGGTGAGATCATGCAGGGCTAGAGAGAGAGAACGAGAAATGTGCAGACCTGAAAAAATACTCCCAAGAGGAAGAGACAGGATTTCAGAGTTGTTTTAATACCAAATATACTAAGTCTGATAACCCTGAGGCATGTTTGGCTGTGAGTATCAGTAGGACAGAGACTGAGAATATAAGAAAACTCCAGGGAGAAAAGGATAGCTGGGAGGATAACAGGATGGAAATGTAGGTTTTTTAGCATTTAGGATACAAGTAAAAAAGTCTGTTGAGAGTTGATTTCCCTCCTAAAGCTAAGAACACAGAATCACATGGTTAAGTAGCTATCACAGCTGATGTTTAAAACATTACCTCCTGGGTCAAAGGTAGAAGCTTGAAAACACAATCACAAGGTTCAAAGACCAGATATCAATTAAAACATTCAGTACTTTAAGAACATAGTTACTTATATTTAATCTTCATCAACTTGAGCCAACCTCACGTTTCATGGGAGGAGGCTGATACATCATCCAAAGACTTGGTCTTTGGGGGGCAGATGTCCACTTCCAGGCATCATGCATTTTTAGCTGTACGCTCACTCTCATTTGTCTCCATCTGGGGCTCAGAGGTGTACAGCTAAGAGAAGGACCAGCAGGAAGAAGGCATGTCACTGCGGTCATCCTCATTGCGCATTTAAAACAGTTGAGTGTCTGATAGAGCCAGAGCACACCATTTTCCTATGCCAGACCCTTTCTCCCCTGGGACAGTTAATGGCCAGATCTTCTCCTTCTCTCCCACCCCTGCAGGCTTGCTCATTTACTTTGGCTATGGCATGTGGAACAGCACCCTGGAGATCAGTGCCCGGGAAGAGGCACTTCATCAGAGTACGTACCAGCGCTACGATGTAGATGTTGACCCCTTCTCTGTGGATGACGGCTTTTCCTATGCCAATGAGAGTGAGAACTACCAGGACTGGGGCCCTTCTGAGGACAAAGGCTTCTCCTACCAGCAAATGGCGGGAGCAAAGGAAAGCCATCGGACAAGTAGCAAATCGAAAAGCAAAGGCAAACACAAACAGAATTCGGAGGCCTTGATCGCCAACGACGAGTTAGACTACTCGCCGGAGTAACGGAGATGGGAATCAGGCTGCCGCGCTGCCCCTCGCACCCTTCCCTTGGGTGACAACGGAAAGGCTTCTCCGGCTCCCCTTTTCAATCCCATCTTACCTAATGTGTCAGGGCCCACAGCCACCACTCCCTTCCGGTCACCTGTCCTTCAGGACAAAGGTTCATCCTGAACTCTTTTACCCTGAACAAAACAAACCTGAGGCCTGTTTGGAGTCCACCAGTCAGATCCTGCTTTGGTGCACGTTGCCAAGGGGGCCAGGTCTTTGCTTCATTGGCAGATCCTCTAGTGTCTGCTAAACCCTCAATCTGGCAGCACCAACAAAGTGAATTAAAGGAGAGATGTGCCAAACTGGAAGGGCATGTGATAGGTGAAAGGAGTCACATGAACAGCTAAACCACTGAAGGGATAAGATGAGCTTTCCACAGGGAATATTCACTTTACAACCATACTAGTGGGAAGTCACTGTTACATATTTGGCACTTTCTTAGAACATATATTTTTTTCTTCTACCACCTAGAAAAAATAACTTAGGTAGAATGATAGACTGATAGGTAGGGATCAAATGGAGACAGTAAAATACCTTTAAGGGAATCTCAGGAGTAGATTAGAGATGGATCCAGGGATCTTGGCACCATCATGCAGCATTTCCATACCCCTTTCCAGTACAAAGGCACTCCATGCAAATACCAACGTTACTGAGGTCTCTGTCCCTAAGACCTTGAATCCAAATGTCCCCAGAACAGAGACTAAAAAAACAGTCTGTGTCTTGCTTCTCTTAGACAGCCACAATCAAAACTTGAAATCCTAGTGCAGCTGAACATCTCAGATCTAAACTTTGGAGTCTGGGCCCATTTCTAGTCATACGGAGGGTTATGACCCTCTCTAGGCTTAACTCATCTTGTGTAAATGATCAATAAACATCAAACGCCATTTCTGTTAGCACCATAGTTTTGAGGTTGGACTCTGTTTCCATCATTTTGTATCTTGTATTGAATGACTAATTCATAATTCACTAATTCTGGTAGACATGTCTCAGCTGTCGTCCTGGCTTCAGTTCTTCCAGGGAAGCGTCTGTGCTCCCCTGGAAGCTGCTCCCCACCCAGTAACACAGTGAGTTCATGCAGGTCAGTCCTATCTTGGCATTGCTGAGCTATGCATGGGGCAATGGTAGAGGACCAAGCTGCTGAAACCTCCCTCCCTGCTCCTATCTCAGCTTCATACTTTGAACAGCTTTCTCTGTTTCTGATCATAGCTTGGTGGATACAATGTGGAAAATACTGAAATACTGTTTGTTCTATAAAATTCTGTATTTCAGCCTGAGACCAGAGTTCACAGGTCACAGCGCAGGAATTGTTAGGAGGGAGATGGTTCCAATAGTTAAATCTTCTAGTACAACCAGACAACAGTCCCCTCCTGTTCCACTCCATCCAACAGAGCTCAGTGTGCACACAAGTTCCCTGTGAGACAGCCACAACATCAGACACAGTAGCAACACTTTGCCTTCTCTTCAAGAGATGAAAGATTATTAGCTAAATGCTAGCAAATATCCTGGGGGATACAATAGGCCAGTTCTGGGTGGCTCTCCTCCAACTGGCAGCTTGGACACCTAATTTCGGGGTCCCAGGTGCTCCATCGGCTGCCCTGGACCACATTGGTGTGTAGACCCCCAGCCAACTGCTGAGCCTTGGCTTCCCACTGCCCTTTCCTGCCCGATCACATCAGGACCTGCAGGCTGGCTGAGCCCCCACCAATCCAGCCTGTGGCACTTTGGCAGCCAGAGCCGGAGCAATCATCCTGCAGCGTCCAGCGGTTCGCCTCTGCTGGCTGAGCACCCGGGACATCAGTTGGCGCCTGTCACAGCACCACAAAGCACTAATGTCCTCGCCGAACTTCAACGGGCGAACAGCATTCACTGCGACACCGGTGCCTGGGAAGAACCAACTCGCTGTCTCTCTCCATAATAGACATCAGCCATGGCTCCCATCCCACTGCGCCTCTGAATCAGCAGCTGGTACGCAGCGGGGCAATTTTCAGGAGTCCATCATGGACCTGGTTAGGAGTAGGCTTAGAATACTGCAGTAGAGGAACATCTTTTTGAATAAATAATAACCAGGAGTGAGGAAGCCCCATATCAGACAGCGACACCCAACATCTCTGTGGCTTCTGCTGGCTGCGGGGCAAAACTCCTCCCCTAGACCTCATCAGCGTAAATCCAGAATCGCTCCGTAGTGTCACTGATTTCTGTTGGATTCACACCAGCGTGATCAGGGCAAGACTCAGGCCCTGGCCTCTGAGGCCTACAGCTGGGCTTAGCAAAAGCAAGATGACGCCGTGTGCCCTTGAGCCTCTTGGCCATCTAACCAGGAGACTGCTCATGCAATGCAATTAAATGGTGACTGAAGCAAGATTTCCACCATGTGTGAGTAATACTGAGAACTGGCAACACTTCAGTACTCAAGACAAATCAAGACTCGAGCCCTGCAAATGAAAAAGCAGAGCCTGCGCTAGCCCCTTGGGAAGTGATGAGGATGGATGGGGTCCAGCTAGGTTGCATGGCTAGGGTGCAGAGGATGCCCTCCTGGTCCACCCTCTCATCAGGGCAACTAGGGTGCAAACAAGAGGCCGGCCGTGACCAAGCCATCCCATTCAAGCCAAGGTACGATTGGCTTCCATGTGGGTTTTGGGCCTAAAGCCAGGCTGTCCAGGTGCAGCTGTCACACGGGGCCTGCCTGGCACAGGCAGTGCCTCTGCGAAGGGACCTCGCACACTCCAGTCTGGCGTCAGCTCCGACCAGCCACTCCTATTGCACTTCTCCAAGCAGAAATCATGGGCACCTCCCATTGAAAAGCAGCGTTTTCAGGGCATATACCTCCCCAGTTAATCACTCGTGAGACCTTTCCGTGGGCCGAGCACCTCCAGCAAAAGTCGCCTCTCACTTAAGCTTCGCTGTTTTCATGGTAGATGCCTTAGAAATACCTAGGAGAGATGGCACCTCACGGGTCCAGCTTTATGCTTTCAGGGAGAAGGAGCGACACAATTTTCCTACCAGCTGTTGTACTATGTTGTGTTTGAGGTAGTCGTCTTAGTCCTGCTTCTGCAAGGTATTTAGGCACCTGCCGGCCCCCAAGCACATGCCCGAGTACCCTGTTGAACCGCAGCCTGTTAGTCCTTTTGCAGCCTTAATCTCTTGCTACAGAGCAGCGACCAGCATCTGTCATCGTGTCGGCTCCAACCACACCGTATTGTTGGACGAGGGCCTGGTTCCTTCCTCCCTGGCATCTGCAGGCATGTTTGCACCAGATCAACACCTTGAGCAATGCCCTTCGGCTGCTGCTATCCCGGAGCACCCGGTGGGTTTGCCCATCTCTCCGGCCAGGCTGGCAGGCTGCGGTGGCGAGTGGCCGCTGCCCAAAGCTGCTGAAAGCAGCCGCCCGACCGGGCTGCACGGCGCAGGGAGGCCTCGCCACCAGACGCGGCCAGGAGCTCCTCCGCATTGGAGGGTGGTCAGAGCCAGGCTGAAATCTGGGTCTGGCACACTCCTCTTTTGGAGATCCTATGCGTTCCCTCGGAGTAAACTCTGGGGTTTCGGTGCGCTCGGGAGAAAGCAGCAAAGGCCAAAATACTCGAAGCGTCGGCCACCTCCGGACGCCTCCGTCCCCGCGGCCAGGGCAGCCAGCAGCGGGCGCGAGCGCCAGCGTCAAGACCCCAACATCCACCCCGGGGGCCCCCAAAGGAGGTGTTCGTGCACTGACACGCTAAGAAAACGTAGGCAGAGAAGTATCATCTGTTTTCCACCAACCTCAGTGGTCATCACACACCTCACCCTGCCGCCCGTACAGAGCCTGGCCGCAAACCCCACCGCTGCACAGGGCCCGGGAGCTGTGTAGAAGGAGCGGAAATACCTCAAGTCTTTTTGAGCAGCTCTTAGTCGCTCCACGGATTTATTCCACTCGGTTGCGACCGCTCCGCTGCAAGACCCAGCGCCCAGCACCCTCCAGCAGAAGGGAAATCGTGCTCCGGATGACACCGGCTGTTGCAAATTCAGCTTGTAAATGATCTTAACTTCTCTCAGTTTGTTTGTTCTTTCTGATGTATATCTTGCTTTTTTGCAGATGGTATTTTCTGGTGTAACAATTCTCTGCAGTTCTGGTATGGAATTGGTGTATTTGTTCAAACATTCTCTTTTTTTGTTTTTTTTTTCTGTTTTTTTTTGTGGTTTCCAAAACCCCATTGGTGCACTGTACAATGGGATCGTGTAGTATGTCATGAAGAAAGAAAAAAAATACGCAGATATGTTATGGAGTGATTTTTATTTTCAAATGATTGTGTTGTCGACATTATACATATAATATATATATATTATCAAGATACTAAGAAAAAAGATCTAAATTTACCAAAATGTGTATATTTTAATAAATGCATAAAGCTTTATTGTGTGCCTTTACATTTAAAAAACAATGGATTTTTAAAGGAAGCCAGAGACAAATGTGTCTCAGTATCAATTTCCATAGTAATGTAAATCTTTTAAATGAAAGACTAAACCAAAACAAAAAGAAAGAAAAAGGAATTTCCCATTTAAATTTTGTTAAGCTGATCAGCACCTGAAGATCTGATAATTTTTCAGTGCTAAACTGAAGTTAAAGATGACAAATCTTGCCTTAAGTGCTTCAAAATTTCCTTTGTAGAAGATCCATTTAAATGGGCTGATTTTGGTATTGACTTGCACTGTTGTGAAAAAAAAAATGGTTATCCGTTTACACAATAAAAAAGAAAAAAAAAGAGAAAACGAGCGCAGGTTGACTATTACGGTTCACAGCCCCCGTGGGCCAGTGCCCACCCGGCGTCACCTCGCCACGGTCCCGGCCCCGCACCGGGCTGCTCCCGGGGTGCCCGTTCTCGCCGGGGACGGGGCCGCGGCCACCGGGTTTGGTCCGTCCGGGGTGCCACCTCGCTAGACACAGCCTGGAGCAGCTTTTGCGTTCAAAAGCGTTATATTTGACTGCTTTTTGAGGCTTTGGGTCAGCAAACAAGTGTGAAAAGCCTTCAGGGGCCAGCGGGGCCCCTGCCAACCCACCCGGGGTGTCTAGGATCTGGAGGAGCCCGTGAGGGAGCAGGGAGTTTTGGAAGGGTGAAAAACAGGTATTTGAGCTTCGATCCTTGAAAAACTAGAAAAGTTTAATGTTCTTTGCGCTTCCTCCAAAAACCTCCCTGCTGCCCTGCCAGCACTAATATCCTGCCAACGCTCAGCCGCTTTCTCCTCCCACACGTTTACATTTTCACCGCAGCTGCCCTGGTTTTGCTCTGTTTTGCTTTCTCCCCTCTCCCCCAAAATAAACCTTCGTCCTTCCTCAGCTTGCCCAGAGCCTTCTACAGGTCGGATGTGGGCTCGGTCCTCGGTACCCGCTGGCCAGCGAGGCCAGGGAGAGCAGAGCCCCGGGATGGCCGGCAGCCCCCAGACTCGCCCAGGTTCCCCCACAAAGTCATTTTTAGATAAAGCCCGTTGCCCAAGAAACTCTTGGAGGGGTCAGGAGAGCCCCGTACTGCTATTCCTGTGCTTTTCCCCCCTGGCTTGCTCCGGGCTTACTTACTTACTGCGCCCGCCGCGGCAAGCACGAGCCTCCGGCGGAGGGGCCGCGCGCCCGGCCGCCGCGTCCCCTACGAAACGAAGCCCAGCCGACACAGCCGCGCTCAGGAGCGCTTGGAGCAGCCGCTACGGCCGCGGTCAACGTGGGGAGCGACCCACAGGCAGCTCGGGACGGGAACGTCGCCGCCCGCAGCCGCGCGGCCCCGAGCGCCGGCGCCCGGCGAAATTACACTGCTACGGCCTCTGGTAAGGACAGAGGTCCTTACACACAGGAAGGCGGAAGAAAGGCAGTGCTTGCACATACTCTGTTATTTATTGTACAGTATTTCATTTAAAGTACAAAGGCATCATCAGTATTCACCAGAATTGTTTTTTAACAGGTACATTATACTTCATGTTAAAAATGTGCTACTTTAATGATGCAAGATAGAACACAAATTAATGGAAAGAAAGGAAAGAAAGTTTTAAAAAATGTAAAAATAACATTTTTAGTAACTGAACTGTACAAAGAAAAAAGAGAAAACAGCGGGGATTAGAGCCCCCTAAGTCTTTTAAAAATATATACAAAGGCACTGTTATTTACCTTCTAATTAGGACCTTTGGGTTCTGCTTCCTTCATACTGATGAATTTAGGAGTGGGGGAGACACTGTTACTAAGATGAATAAATTCATACAAAAGTATTTACAGAGAAAGGAAAACAAATCCCCTACTCTTCCAAAAGAGAAACATTTGCCTGGTTGGAGAGTACAGTCTTCCTCCCTACCCTCTCACCCAAACCTTGCCAAAGCAGTGACCTTGGACACGGGAAAGCAAATAGTTACACGATCGGAGAAGCTGCCAGAGCCCTTTTAACAGTGGGAAAGTGTCTCTCTCGTTTCTGTTTCATTGCTTTAAACTCTCCTGTAATCGGGTGAGCTAGAAAACAACCCCCCTAAAGACCCACCTGGCCACCCCCGGCACGCAAGCCACCCCAACTACAGGGAGCTGGTCAGGATGGAATAGCAAGTACCGACAGGTTGGGTTTGCAAGAGGTTTCCTTCTAGAAAAGGGGACAACAGATGGGGACAATAATGCTTTAAACTACCAGACATTTGTGCTGCTTTTCTAAATCTTCCCCTGGGAGCTTGACAGCTGTGCGTGTCATCGCAAGCAAACCCACCAGCCAAAGCGTCCGACCGCAGCCGCGGGGAGTCTCCAGGACGCTTACACGTGGGCGCTCTTGGCGTGAGTGGGAGAGCTGGAGCCCGAGGCGTAGTAGAAACGGTTTTCGCCAAACGTCTGGGCGTCTCCTGAGCAGCAAACGATGACGCAGCCACCGAAGAGGCAGAGGGCAGAGCCGATCCAGCCCGTGTAGAGCGAGTAGCCGAAGCTCATGATGGTGGTCTCACGGTGGGCGCACACGGGGAACCAGATGGTCGCCACGACGCCGCACATTGCTGGGGAGACAGGGAAAGGCAGGGTAACCAGCGCGGAGCCCCGCGCCGCGGGGCAGGACGCTGGCGGTGGCCCAGGATGGGCCAGTGAACCGCAGCGTTCGCCGGGCGGAGAAGTCGCCCGGACCGACGCTCCCCGCGCGCCCGGAGAAACGACCGCACTGCCACGACCTCGCACGTCCAGTAACGCTTCGGCCGGGGATGCCGTCCTCCCCACATCACCCTGGGGCGGGGAGACCCCGCTCAGCCGCTTCCCGAGTTTCTGCTCCCCAAGTTGGGAAATGCCCGTCGACTCAGCCGGAGCCAGGCTGCCGAGACGCGGAAGGATGGGCAACGGACGGCAGCGCCAGCTGCAGGAGGATACGTCCCAGACACGCGAAACGAGTCAAAGTTTTCAAGCACTTCTTGCTGCCTGGGAAAAGGAACGTTTCGCGGACACAGGAGGAGGCAGCGACCTGCACTATTATTCTGCTAAGTTCAGGTTTAGCCTCCTGCAGCTTGTTTTCCCTGTGGAGGATGGAGAGGAAGGCCTTCCCTATCCTCTTCCAGTCCCACGGTGGGAGCAGGAGCGGGAGCAGGAGCAGGAGCACCAGCGCTCGATCCAAGCGGCTCGGCGCGGGAGGGAGCATGCAATCTTTCAGAGAGACCTGAACCGGAGAGAAAGATCGAGAGCGAACAGCAATCTCTCTCAAACACTAACTAACAAGAAGAAAAAAAACAACTGCTGCTTGACACAACCTGACATATCATAAGGGAAAAGATTTTTTTTTCCCTAGAAGTATTTTTAAGGGTGGAGAATGAAAGTCATCCCTGAAATCAATGCTCTGGAGAGCTGCAGAATTAGAAATAACTTAAATCAGAAGCAGGAACACAGAAGCTGTGTGCATTGGTGAGGCAGTTAAATGTGGGTCCCAGAACCGACTGGTACAAATCACCGTCTCTTCAGTAACCCACAGATGTCCTCAGCCCGTGTCAATTCACATCGCTCCAGTTGTTCCAGCTCAATGGTCATATAAACATTTAGGAAATAACGCAGCACAAGACAGAGCAGGCTTCATAAAATACAAGCTGAAAATGAGCAGGGATAAAAAGTAGTGAAAAAGCAGAATAGATTTCTCTTTTCTTTTTTTAAATGGAGAAGGAAACGTCACATACCTCTGGAAAAAAGATTCCACTATCGTATGGAAAGTTTTCTCTATAGCAAGTGATGGAGAAAAACTGTTTTCTGAAGGGAAAACAGTATTCTACCTGAGGTCTACTGGCAATCCTTTACGGAGGATTTCAAATTTTGTAGGAAATTCCTTAGGATTTTTCCATAAGAGGGCAGGAAGGCTGCAGCCAGCAGTGTGAGGACTGCAAAGCGGGCGACACACAAAGCAGATCTCCTGGGATCTCCTGAGACCCAGCAGATCATCCTGGGACGATAAAGACGGTTCAAATTCAGTCAGAGCGACACCACTAAGAGGATGGGTAAACCAACAGTGACGGCCTCAAAACTGCCTTTGCAGGCTGCCAGGCTCGAGACCACGGCACCTGCAGCGTGCCGCGCACGCTCGCGGTTACCCGAAGCGCTTGCATTCTCCATGCTGCGCGAGTCCACGCCAGCTCCCCTCGCTAAGGGTCCTGCCTCCATCCCGCAAAGCCCCAACACGCACCGAGGGCAACAGGAGTTGATGGTGTTAATCACCTCGCAGGGGCAGGTCCTAAAACAATACTCCTTTATGGGTCGTACATCTGAGAGGAATTAATCTGTCAATATTTACTTCCCTCGGGGACAAGCTGTGCAGGACTCCATCCTTGCGGCTATCAGAGAATCAGAGCAAAACAATAACAGGACTGTGGCAGCGTTACAGATTTCCACCAACCGCGTTAAAAGATATCTTGAGGCAGTGTCAAAAAGTTAAGGTTGAAAGAGGAAAAAAAGTTGGTGAGAGAAAAAATAAAACTGTTTAGTTAAAGCAGAGAGCAAACTAGAGCTCCTGGCCAGTACAGCAGAAAACCCATCCCCAATAGCTGCAGCTATTATGAGAGAAAATATTTTCTTATGGAAAAGAGAAGAACATTTGAAGGATGCTAATAAAGCCAGTAATAATTTTGGGCCTCCTCAAAGCAAAGACCCTGCGGCTTTGGAAGGAATTTTTTGGAGAAAGCAGGGAGGGGAGAAGAGCATTTATCCTGCACGTGGATTCACATCTTGCAAACAAGTCATGAGCCTCTAATGCTTTAAAACAAAAATGTATCAGTTGAGAATCTGAAAAGCATTCTAATGCTTCAGAAAAAGAAGCTTCTTTGTTGTCCAAAAAGACACAATCATCTTTTCTTTTTCTGTCAGCAGTAAATATATATATATATATTTATGTCCACAGACTATAAGAGCCTTATCTTTTCAGACCCTCCCCCACAACATCAGACCAGAGAAAAGCTCTCAAGGGCACTAATACAATAGCATCTCTTGTGCACGCGGCATGCAAAACCACCTTATTTTAATGCTGGCAATTTCAGAAAGCTGCTACAGAAGCCAAGGACCTTCCATGGGTTAGTGTGACCTTGCATGTTTAGATGCCACCAGCTGCCATCAGTTACCAGTGACCCCACGGCTCAGAAGGAGGAACGCCCTGAAACAGCACTGGGTTTTCATTACTTTGCATAGATTAAAGTTGGCTGTAAATCCTCCAAGGAAGATGTGAAAAGGACAGTCTGTAATTGCAATATTTCTTTCAGACGGTGGACTCAGATTGCGACTGAAAAGGAGTTGTTTTGCCAAGCAACCCGATGGGATTGCAAAGGACATTTTAGGGCAAGTTTCAGTGCATTCCACAACAGGCTCCGCACAAGGAAGAGCTGTTCGTGTATAAATTATGACTACTTCTCTTTTGTGCTAATGCTAAGAGACTCTTTGCCTCTGCCTAATGAAGAATCAGTACAGATGGTAGAGCTGTTGCAGTCTATATAGTCTAGCACAAAAGTAAGGCAAGGTCTGCAAGTAGAAGGAATACTTTTTATTAGACCAACTAGGTTAGTTGGAAAAACAGGCATATTTTGGGGTGCATACATACTGGAAAGCTTGCTTGCTTTCTGTAGCTTGGGTAGGCAGTCTAGTAAGAGATGCTGCCTCTACCCGCAAAGGTCATCTCAGTAATAAAACCTCCGTTATCCTTGGCTCAGTCCATTGATCTGAAACTCTTAATATTCGTGTATAAATTATGTATAAACATTACAGACATAATTTCATTAGAGGGAAGCATGCATAAACAGGAAGTACAGAAGGTGCTTGGGGAGGTGGGGAAAGTGGAGCAGTACTAATCTGACTCAAGGGACAGTGAGTCCCTGCCAAATTCCTTAGAAATAAGTTAATAGACAATATCTGCTGAAGAAAGTATACTTTTCTTTCATAGATAGATTTGGTTATTCTGAGTTGCCAGCTGAAAGTCATGCGGATTTCTCCTTCAAAGCATTCGTTCTTGCACAATGAAATAACAGATACACGGACGCGTGGGGGCTTCTTTTTTAAAGGCAATCATCCTCTCTTGATGTCCATGGCCGTATGAGTAAACCTCATACAAGCAACTTCAGCAAAATAATCTTGCAGAACACTACTGTATCCACTGAAAATGTCCAAGTTCATGGTTCAGTCCCCACAAGTGCAAAGTCATTCTGTGCACAGCACAGAAATATCCGTGTGCCACATGATGGCCTAGATAGGTGCTTCCGCGCCAGCTCCCCCTCCTGCACCAAGCAGGGGATCGGCCACCCCCAGCCACCCGCCCACCTAAGAGCACACCGTGTTTTGAAGTTCCAGCCATGGTTTGAATGTCGTCGTGTAAAGTGATTTATTTCTATTGGGGGGACAGTGTCATTTACACAGGTCTTTTAATATCTGCAGCTTCCCAAAAGACTCAGCCCTTATAAAAACCCATATTCAAACCTTGGCTATCAAGAGTCAACTATTCTGGGACAAAGCAGTGCCAAAAGAACCTTCTATGGACCATTATTTACATAGCTAACATGGTCATTTTTTGGTAGTAATTTCTGGTATCTGATATATTTTTCATCTGTGTTTTTCAGCTTCCCAGGTCCCTCACCTCCACTGGAAAATGATCACGTGGTAACTGGCAAGGGGTCCCCTGAATTAGTACCAACAACACAGGATGGACCAGAGTTTTTTCCATCAACACTACCATTTGAAATGTTTTCATACTAGTTCAGAGGGAACCGCTGCTGACAGTTGTTTTCAGCAATAAATCAGTTTGGTTGGGCTGATAGGACGAAGCAGACATAAACACATCAGCAGGCAGGATAGCAGGGTGTGCACACGTATGTCACACTCTTTGCAGCTTGCTATTATCAGTGCATAGTAAAACCAACGGAATATTTGAGCCCATTGTTTTCCTGGCAAGTTTTCAATTCTTTTTTTTCCCCTTTGGTTCCACATTGTGTTTTCAGCTCCTGCTTTTCCTTTTAGCAATTTCGGTGATAAACTGCCATCCCTTTCCTGGAAAAGTAACATTTGTCACGGGATCAGATCCCATGATCAGATCTCAATTTTCCATATATCTGGCATGTCAGTATTTGTTTTTGCTTTTGGTATTTTTGTGGGGGGGAGATTTCTTTCTTTCTTTCTTTCTTTTTAACCTTACGTCTGGGAATCAGCCTCCATTTAGAGGATATGGCTGGAGTCCTTATGGTCAAGGAGAAAATGATGAAAACCACAAACGAGAATCCAGTGGCCAGAAAGCAAATAAGAACAGCCCAGAACATATTACTTCTAGAATATCATGACTTTTAAGTCAGTATTATGTCTTTTGAGTTCTGATTCATGCTTATTAAATGCTCTGGACTGGTAACACCTCATTTTTCAAATAGCAGATCATTAATCAGCTTAAATAATGTCAAAGTCCCAAGCCCCATACATTATTCTTCTTCCAAAGGGACTGTCTTGATAATCAGCCTGGAAAAATTTAGGTTTTGTAAAAATATTTTTTTTTGGTACATCTTCAGAACAAAAGGAATACATTTATTCTTCATTTGTAATCTGACAAAAAGTGTTTCCCTTTTTCTCCTCTGGCTCATGGAGCACTAAAACTCCTTTCACTTAACTTCTTCCACCTCTTCTCACGCCACAGCAAGACCAGTGTAAGAGAGTGGCACACGAGGCCCCAAAACACCTGCTATCACCCCCAAAGGCTGAGCTGGGATTTCAGCTTGCCCTACCACGGGTTAACGCAGTATCGCCACCACGATTTGCTTGCCACGGGTGCTGCTCCTGTAACCCTGTTGCCCCATCAGCTTTTGCAAGCTGGGGTCGGGTCTTCTCGCACTGTCTCACTGGAAAACCAGATCTCTGGGCAACGCTCTCGCCTCCGCGCGGGCAGCCCACAAAATGGGGCTCATCTACGGCATCCCGGACTGCGACGGCGAGTTCGCGCTCGTTTGCCGCAAAGTGCCGCTCTGCTGGGACCACCCTCCCGAACTCTGTGTTTTCCAGCTGTGGCAACATCCCTTGAAAACCCAAAGGCGCTGAACGGGCCCCTCGGTCCCGACGTGACCGTAGTTTCCCTCGGACGCGGGGCGCCCCGGCTCGCACCGCCGGCTGCTCGCGCGGGGAGGACGGCGCCCCGCGAGCAGGGGGAGCTCGGACCCCCCGCCGGGGGCTCGGCCCCCTCCCGCTCTGCCGTCCGCCTCGCGCGAGCCCCTTCCCAGCCGGAGCAGCGACAACCTCTGTCGTGGCAGCTACGTCCAGCACCCACTTGAGGGAAAAAAAAAAAAAAAAAGGAGGAGAAGAAGAAAGACGAGGGCGACGAGCATGATGTCAGCGCCGGCTGCGGGGCCGCACAAAGGGGCCCCTTTCCCCCGGCCCCGCTCCGCCGCGAGGTGGCCGCGAGGCCCCGCGGCCTGTCGGCGAGCGCCGGGCGCCCGCAGCTGCCGCGCTCGGCACAATGAGCTCCACAGTCCGCGCCGCTCAAAACAACCTCCGCCGCCGGCGCCGAGGACGGGCAGAAACCCCCGGCGGGGGGGGGAGGGAAGACCGAGGGCGAGGCCGGCGGGGCAGAGCGGGGGGACACGCCGTCCCTCTCCCCGCGGCCGTGCCCCGGCCGCCGGCCTCCCTGCGCGCCTGTCTCGGCTTGGCGCCCGCGACGCACAGCGGGAATTCGGAGGCGGCTCTTCCCCACACCCCCCCCAACACACACACCACGAGCAGCTTGGGGGGTCTGGACCCCCCTTCCAAACGCTGCAGCCGGCCCCGCCGAGAGCCGGGGGGCAGCCGTCGGCGCGCGGCGGCGATGCCCTGCCGCAGGCAGGCGCGGGCCTCGCGGGAGGCCGCCGCGGCGCCGGACGAGGCACGGCAGGGTTTGGCCGCCCTCCTCGCCCCTCACCCGCCCTCCCCGTCCCCCGCCTCGCGCCGTCGCCGGCCGCTCGCCCCGCAGATCGCGGCAGCGCCGTCGGCCTCGGCCGGACAACCCCGTTCTCAGGCAAACGCGCCGTGGCGGAGCCCCCTCCGCCCCGCTGCGCCCCGCACGCCCGCGGGCGCCTCACCCAGCAGGATGATGAGGATTCCTCCCAGCTGGGAACGCCGGTACTTGGCGGCTCCAGGCTCGTGGCCCATCCGGATGCAGGGCAAGACCGTTATTAGCAAGAAGATGGCTGGAAGACCCAGAACCGAGGCGGCGATCATCAGCGCTCGACACGCCTGGACGTACCCTGTTGGCAAGGCAAGGAACAGGACTCTGACTACCGAGCACAAGAGGAGACCTTGGGACAAAGACACTTGCCTGGCATATGGCAGGGGGGTTCAATTCTTTGCGTAAATGACTAAGTATTCACCCGGCATAAGACAGAGAGACTGCATTACAGTGGTTAGTGCATGAGCATGGGACGTGCGAGTTCAAAATTTTCCATGAAATAAGTAGCACTGCCTGGAAAACACAAGCTCTTTCCAGCATGGCATTGGGAATCAGGGAAGGAACAGAAAAGGAAGCATCTGGGAAGGAGTTTTCCCAATTCGTTTGAGAGACAGTCTTGAGTAAACAAGAGTTTGTAGTCTTAAAGAATGGCTTGCTATGACCAGAAAAGGTCACAGCACACAGTATCTGTCGGAGGCATGCTGGCTAGTTTAAGACCATTCCTAAAACGTGCAGGTCTGTAGAACCGCCGGCAGTGGCGCTGAGGGGGTGAGGACTGTTGGCCTGGGAGAGAGGGGGACGCTCAGCAGTCCAAGTCACCTACCCACGCTGCACATCAGCGGGTCAGCCCGATAGCTGAGGGTCCTCTGGCTCGAGCTGACCGCTGGAACGGAGTTAGGGAAGAAAAACGACTGAACTTCTCGGAGCTGGTTGAGTTCTCCTAACTGATGGCCAGATCGTTCCTCTGGATCCCCATGGATATCGCTGGATCCCCTGGCATTTCATCAGGGTTGTTATTCCTGACCTTCCTGCCTCCCTCGCAACGGCCGCCTGACACGAGGCGGTGAGGGACGATAGGGGCCTGAGACCATGAGTGTGCCGGTAAGGGCCCTGATTTATATTAGTCTGCGAAGGGCTCTGTATAACAGTGTATTCAATTATGTACATACATACCTACATAAATAAAAGACAGATCATTACTTGCATGCAAAATAAAAAGAGATCAGTGTAAGATTTGCTGCCATGCCTGGTGAGCCTCCGCCAGCTCTCAAGATGGTCTCAACAGAGCAAGCACCCTGGCTCTTTCCCTTTCTATTAAGGAAATGAAACTGCCACACGCAGACATGGAGTTTCATGAGGACTCAAAGAGGAACAGCAAACAGGGATCTCGAGCAAGAACTACTGACATACAAGTAAGAGACCAGGAATCAGGATTTTACTCATCCTGGACATGCAGGCTCTGTATCCTGAATATTTGCTTCATTTTTCAATGAACGAAATTCATTCATCAGTGCAGGGCAGAAAAAGAGACCTGGTAATAAAGTAGGTCCCAAAGCCCAGCGTGCTTTCTGTGTGACAGGTCCCAATTAAACAAGAACACAAACACGTTGGTTTTAAGGACTTGACTCAGTCCATGGAAGATGCTCTGCACATTTCAGCTACCAGACACACAAAGATATGTTTCTGTAGGGGGCAGCTATGGGCATCAAGAAGTTAAAAGCAGAAGCATCTTGTTTTATGATCTGTTCCTCCTGAATAGAAACCTTGTTTTCTGTTGCTGAAGGGTTTATTTACCTATTTATTAAATTCAATTAAACAACGTTTCTTCAGGGCAAGTCTTTTCTCTGTCTTTACTACCATATCGGACGACAGTAGCAATAACAAAGGTAAATCTACTAAAAGTACACACAAAAGGGGAGAACAGGAGCAATTCTGACAGATGCAATATTGTTAAACAGTATTATACAGACTAGGGCTTATATCAGAGAGAAGTTCAGAAGTAATCTTTCTAGGCTTGGTAAGATTCTTTTCACAATAATTTAAAAAAACAAATAAGGAAAAAAATGAAAGAAAACTAATGAGGAATGTCTATATCTACCAGGCAGGACTGAAAGTCTCTGAAACACTACGTGCAGATGACGTGCAGCTGAAAACACAGCACATACAGGAAAAAAAACCCTATAAAGCTAACAGTGATTGAAATAGATAAAATCATTAATGTACACAGACAAGATCACACAAGGATTTTGTCAAGTTTAGTTAGTTCAAAAGATATATTAATATTGATGGAAAATCTTGCTAAAGTTTTGCTTTAGTGTAAAACTAGATGAAAATTACTATATAATTAGAAAATATCAAGATAAATTAAGTATAGTTATATCTGTTTGCTGTGTAAAAGTTCTGCCTTGCATTAATACAAGTAGAAAGTACAAGAACGTGAAGACTAACGACAATCTGCCAAAAGATTAAAAGTGATAGCATCATTAATAATAGATCCTGATTAGATTCATTATCCTCAAAATCATTTCAAGGAATTGATCTTTAGTATTTGTAACAGTTCCTCTCAAGACAAAACTAGATGGAACGTCTATATGCTTTAAAATACTGTATCATATCTTAATACACCATTTTGTTTTGCAATACAGCAGCCTAGATGAGAGAGGCGAAGGGAATGGCAAGAGCGTATTAAGTGCAATGATTGGTAGCATTAAGTGGGCTTTAATAGCATAAGATACTATACCCAGATATAATTAGAACAGGCCCAATTTAATGAAAATCATGTTGTGAGCTATCATTCAAATTTGTTGGCATGTTTTATTGGACCACTTCTGGCAGAGACGAGGTTGATGGAGCCCTGCCGTTGACTCACCCAGCAGCAGGAGCTGCCCCGGGCGGATCGACCTTTCTCCCCGCACCGCCGTGGTGAAGGGAGGATGGGGAATACGCACCTGGCAATATGAGGATGTCCACGAGGGGCTTGCAGTGGTAGAGGCCCGTGGCCATGACGCAGTCCGCCCAGAGCCCTTTGGATCCCAGCTCGTCCATCTTCCTGCAGGTGGTAATGGTGTAGCCGCACGTCACCACCCAGTCGTTGGTGGCCGTTGCGACAACCACCCCGATCCACCCAATAAAGCTGCAGACAAATCCAGCCAGGTGCAAGCAGGTGGCCACCATGTCGCCCCCTGAGTCTAGCAAGGCAGGCAGCTGGAAAGGAAAGCACACAGAAAGTTTCAGTAAAGCAGAGAGCTGAGTTCGGGGCAAACCCGCCGCCGCAACCCCAGCCGCTGGGAGCAGCAGGGACTGGCGTTTGGCACGGAGAGGTCCCTGAGCACTGCTGCTCACAGGGAGCTGCCGCTGCCCAGCTCACTCCCGGGGAGGGGTTAGAGCTGCCTCCGGCCCCGCGAGCGCAGGGGAGGAGCAACCCGGGGGCCCCAACTTCTCCCCGTTATCGGGGGGGAAGGAGGATGGGGAGAGGAGGAGGTGCAGAATGGCATCTCCTGTCGCCCCAGCCTGGAGAAGGAGGGGAAAGGGACTTGGCTACTGGGACCGCTCTCGGGCAGCCAGTTCTCTGTAACTAGGAACTTGCTGCCTGTTTGTTAAGAGAACTGTTCGCTTTTTCTCCGGCTGAACTGACACCTTAAAACCGAGAACAGACTACTTCGCTTAAATGCAAACAATCTGGCTACAGAAATTCTAGAAAAAAGAAATGCACGTTAGAGCAATGTTGCCGAGCTGAGGACGAACGATCACACTGATATTTCTTGTTGGAAACAGGCGCGAAACATGGGCAGAGTTACACGAGGGATGGAATCGATCAGCGTTCCTGCAGTAAGTGGCCAAAATCAGTCTCGTTTCCTTTCTTTTCTGATGTTTTCAGTAGCTGCAAAAACAAAAGATACATCACTACGTTGTCTCTACTTGTGCCCGAGTAGCACTCGGAATGTCTGAATAAATTTTTAACAGCATCTTATTTCCACTTTTGAATCCTAAAATTTAGGAGAAGTGGCTTTTTACTCAGACTTACTAGGTTTGCAAATTTTAGTCTATTCCGTAAAACAAGGTAAAACAAGGAACAGTACACTTCAAAAGGTCACGAGCAGAGAAACTTCACATACACTTCTGAGTCAGGAGGAATATCTCGGCAGATAGGATATTTTCCTGGTTTTACTACACATACATATTATTGGATGCCAGCACATTCCTAATAAAATGCATAGAGGTGCATCCACCAGTGCTTGCAAATTTGCAAAGGAAAAGTTTGGAGGACTACAAATAAAACTTGCCTGCAGAGCCCACTAGTGGAGTACTTCTAGCATTACATTAAAAAAAGGAAAATCTGGCAGGAAGAAAATTAGAGAACAATAAATGTGTTTTATTCCTACAGCTGTTAATGAAAAAGAAGTACTGAAAACTACACTCCAGCATTAAGATGTCATGAATGAAATACATCCTGCTCTTCACCCAGAAGGTATTTTTTTCCTATTTCTTACCACACAAACGACATACAAAAACACAAGTAACAACAAGTCCATCCTAAGCTTCAGTTGTCATGTGTTCTTTAGATTCAAGGACACATGGACACAATTTCATTTTGTCCAAGCTTCCTCTAAACACTGTAGTTACTATGTAAATAGTACTACAGGGCTGATAATTATCTTTAAGTGGTAACAAAATCACAGAGGAGTTTTTCTAGAATATATACAAATTTAAAAGTTGCTTCCACGTTTATGTGGTTGATTATGCTCCTTGGGGTTTTTTCTATATCCAGTTTATTGCAGCTTCGTGAGGCTATGCTGCCAGCTGCCTTTCCCTGGATTTTTGTGCTGTTTACCCTGCCAGTAATTCCACCCCCCCGCAGAGTTTATTCTTCTGCCGTACCCCTTTCCGATGGGGCGTGCAATTGCTTACAGCCAGCTCCCACCTGAGACTGTCTGCGGTCCTAGATGGGTTGGGTCTTTCTCCCCAAAATATGCTGGTTCATTTATTATTCAGCAGACAAACGTGTCATCTCTCAAGTGAAACCTGTATTGTCCCACTTCTTAGAACATGCAATTGCCTTCAACAGATCAGGCATCATCTCCTGAATTTGAGATGAGACAATCTGACAAATTAACACCTTCCTGCCTCCCCCCCTAGTTGACTCAATTTACATTTGCTCAGTCTAGCATTTCCTCCATCTGAATTTATATCATCATGTAAATTGAATCCGTTTGTAACAAGTGTAAATGCACATAGCTTAATACTGGTTTTCAGCTAGTACCGGATGCAAGAATGCTTCGCCACTTTGGGATGATCAGTTCCAACCTCTATCATCTAACGATACTCTAGCTGTACAGTCCACTGCAGCTTAAAAACAGGCATATGCCCCTGACAGTTACTCACCTCGTTTGATGGTTGTATCTTCCAGTTCAGATCTGCCAAACTTTTCTGTAGTTCCGATTCAGTCTCCTGCAGTTACGAGACCAAGCCCTGAACCACAAAGGCTGTTTATGCTAACACATTTTCCTTTACACAGTTCTCAAAAAGCATATGCATGGCAGCTGACACCTTAATAAAGATTATTATTCAATGGCAATCAGTTTGATGCCCATATAGCTAGGCTAGTTAATGTTAATAGAGATAAGAGGCATTCACTCTTTCACCAGTGTGATGAAGAATACCACAAGTCTTGAAGTGAATGTAAGTGAACATTCAATAAAAAAGCACAGCTCACAAGATCAATAAAAAATAAAGAACAACAAGCTACCAGCCATACGCTAAATAAACTGATGAAATATTTAGGGCAATATTCTTAAAATTCACCATTTTAAAAGCAACTGCTACCCATGCATTTACTGCAGCAACAGTGTGAATCTTAAAACTCATACCCTTTTATCTCATTATTTAAGCATTTTTCTATGATCAACATTTAGTGTTTTCTCTGGCAAATGACATCAGTTACAATTAGCCATACCTATTTACACAAGCTATCAACATTCAATGATTTTTTTTCATAGAAGCGACTCACCTAAACTTTTTGTTTACGTGGTTTTTCAGCATGGTAGCTTCTCCTTTGTTTGGAAATACAGTAGAACAAAAATACAGGAGGAGAAGCATAAACAAACATGGTGTAGCAAAGGGTTAAGTCTTTAAGTTGTGTAGCTAGTTGTTCATTTTCTTCCATACCGAAAGTTGAGCTCATCAAAATATTACTGATTTCATCTTCATCCTGTTTGGTACTGCATCATTTCTCTCTTTATCTGTAAAATAAGGATAACTGTACATGGTAACATTGAAGGTCTGAGATTCTCTGAAACATAATGAGGATTTCCCATATACAAGACCAGTACCTTAAAACAAGGACATAACACCTTCCGCTCTGGCTTTGTGCGAAGGACAAATATGTAAGGCTATGCTGTGACTGTGTGTGCTTATGTGGAAAACCCCAGTAGCAATAAAACCACCTACAAAATCTCCAAAAGTTTATAATTAGCAGAAGTTGTTCCTTAAAAAAAAAAAAAAAAAAAAAAAAAAAAAAAAAAAAAAAGACACTGTAAGTTTCTTTAAATGACCGATACAATCTGGCCTCCTGCTGTAACTGGGGATGTTCAATGGAGAAGCCATTCATGTACGGTCAACAGCAACAACAACTCCTTTTCCCCTTGCCTCCCTCCAGTCTCTCCCATTAGTTTTCTGCTACTTAAGCTTCCAAATAGTAGAGGAAAAAATTGCTGACAATCATTCGATTTACAAAACCTAGAAACTGATGGGAGTTACTGCCAGGCAGATTTTCAATCATCAGTAAATACAAGTCTTGTTTTCAGCAAAGTAAGTATAAATCTCATCTTTTAATCTTAAATCCTTTATAACCCTTAGCATTTTATATGGTAATGTGTTTTTATCTTATTAATTGCTAATCTATTATGGAGAGGTGTGAACACCTGGAATATTGCTGAAGTAGTCAAGTAGCAACAAAAGCCGTGCACCAGAAAACATGCCCAACATACAAGGACTTATACTTACACTTATAAATACAAACATCAACTTTAGGTCAAAATACACAGAAATGTTAGTGTCAATATATTTTCACAGAGCTGTAGGAGTTTTAGAGAATGAACTCATTGTCAGGGAGGGACACTGATCTTGTAGATTTTGCTAAAAATATCTTTTCTAATAGAAAATTGGGGACCTGCTTAAGTCAATGGGAATTCTGTTAGCAAATTTCAATGTAAATAGGTTTTAACTTACTGTAATCAGAGCAAGGAAGACACAGCCCTCCTCAGAAAAGCAGGATGTTGTTAAAACATCTTCCAAAATGTCAAGTTTATAACCCAGCGTGCAAAAATATTAAGACAACAAGTGTTTTGACATTACAGATCTTTATTTGTTTTTGAATCCACCATCTATACAGGGTATTTACAGGGCATGAAGATGGATAACAGCACAAAATACAATTGAGGTATAAGCTAAGAGCACAGTATGTCATGTTTCAATAAATATAATTCAAAATTTGTAAACTAAGTGACCAGATAGATGCATCTTGTTTACTAAAACCATATAAAATATCTGTTAATCTCACGTGAGGTAGAGGACAGTTTTGTGTGTCATGTAATGCAACCACAGCAACTCTAGCAATAAAACTGTACATCATTGGCAAAGTATTAAGAATTGTTGAATGCACTGAACATTTCCTCAGGTTTTTACTACAGTTTCAGCATAGTTGTTCAACCTGTTGCCTTAAGCTAAGACAGACTCTTCGTGTTTGCAGCTATCTTCTGTAATTTAAGATTAATTATATTGGTATATCAACAAATACCTTCAAGAGTGAGTATGAAAACACAGAAACAGATTTTGTCAATTACAGAAGGCAACAGAACTGCAACAAAATATTTTAGACCAACTCTTTTTATTATTTCCTAGAATTATTTTAAATACAGTACAGCTGTGCTTTAAGTGAGGTATCTATTTTTGATGAAAAATTTTTCAATTGATACTGTTACATTTAATCAATTTTCAAGTAACAAATTAATTTTTAAACCATGTTTGCTGTGCTTGAAGTGCTTCAAACTCGTATTTTTCAAGCATTTTCCAACTGAAACACTAACTCTGGAAAAAAAATATATAAATAATGGAGACATGGTATGAAATTATCATGCAATTTGTAAGCATAACAGTTTACTTTCACAAAAGCTAAGAAATTGATGTCTTTTTGAAAGAGAAAGATGCAGTAAATAAAAATTCCTATGAGCTTTCTGTAATAAAACCACTGGTGACTACTTCTCAAACTACAAATGTAATGAGCAGGAAAAAAAATCATTGAAATCTGCAGCTTTTTGCTGCTTACTGTTGACAGACTAGATAAAAATACTGAAATATTGCAAGCACAGACTAACAAGTAGATATATCTTTTGTCTACTTCACCAAAGTATAGAAAACTCTGTTGTGTGGATTAATTACATGAATTAAGTGCAGAGAAAATACAAAGTTGTTACCTTTACTGACAATCAAAATATATATTCTACAAACAAGGGAATTTCAGGAAGCTGACCATGACAGCATTTCAAGGCCAACTTCACAACTAATTCTAGGAAAGTTTTCCAAAAATTTCATAACACATTAGGGCTATCCCCTCCCCAATACAAATCAAGAGTGTATGAATAAAGAGCTGTGATATGGGCCAAGCCCTATCTTTTCAGGCCACCAGGAGCTTTATGCTCCCACTCAACTTTTCCTACTTCACTAATTGTATTATGCCTTTACTATACACAGATGATTTTACATCTAAGCTATTAATATATTAAATATAGAATAAAATTAGTTTAAGAACGTGAAACATAACTGCATGTACCTAACTACCCAAAAGAAACAATAGGATTTACAAAAACTGAGATACAGATTTAGTTAAGTTCGGAGATTTAGATCTCTTTTGTCTAGGGATACACGGTTACACTGAGAACAAGGGTGCTTCAGCCTGCCAATATAACAAGAATTTTACTCTCTCAAGTTCTTACATTTCCTTGCTGAGTATATAAAGCACATGAATGTTCTCTTTTAAGTATAGGAGCAAACTAGATGTTCACTCTGAATCCTAATTACTTTGTTCCAAAAAGTACACTAGGCAACTTTGATTCTAGCCTAGGTGTTCAGATGCAGCTTTTGCAACTTTTTAGAATTATGAGCAATTTTAGGATTTTTTCCTAAAAGATTAATGTCAAAACAATCTGGGAAACAGACTTCCTGCCTACAAGATCAGCAAGCAAAAACTGAACGTAAAACAATATTAACACACAAAATGAGCATCCTATGACTAAGAGGAAGTTCCTATTAACAGAATTAGTTTCATTAAGTGTGCACTTAAGTGTGGTCGGGGAGTCCTTAAGTGTGCATTCCCAGTTTTCTTATTAGGCCATAAAATAAACCATTCAACAACGGGTATAAGATAGTGGAAAAAGGTCAACGTAACTATTTGTTCTAGAACTTATACAGTATTATTTACAATTTACTAAAAAACTATCTTTCAATGACTGTGGATGCACAAAATCTATGGCACATTTATGTATACATTATTACTTAAAATCAGTATAAAATTAAGTCTACACATTTGAAAATTATTTGTGTAAAGAACCTCAAAGTAATTTTAAGACCATTACAATAATTTAAAATTCATTCTAACCTTAGAATAATTATATGGAATATTTACAGGGCTACTTTGTAAGTCCTTTTAATACATGTTCAATTAGCTTTTTCAGCCAAGTGTTTTAAAAGTATTAGGAGGCCTTATCTGCAGCTGGAATTACTAAAACTTGCTATAGGTGCTTGAGTTCTTTTAGCAGTGAAACTGTAAGTACATCCTGTGGTCTGCTGCAGCAGCCAGTAGAACAGATGTTGGCAGATGGTTGAAGTGCGGGCTAAGGCACAGAAACCCTGGCTACACTAGCACTCCACTGCGATTAGCACTGGTGAACATCAACCAGTGGCAAAATGGAAAATTTTAGCTGAAATCACAAGCTCGACAAGATCTGAATGAAAACTGAACATACAGTTTTCTAATAAAATAATCCTGTGAGGAGTCTGTACATTCACCTGCTAAGATAAAAAATACTGCGGCAAATCAGTTATTTCACCTATATTAAATGACTGTTTGGCTTTACACTGACAATTGAACGAGTCTGGTTCAAAACAGGTATTGAAAATTAACTAGAAATCGTATGTTTTGATCCTTTGATGATACCTGGGTGAAACTACATAACTTAAAGTCTCCCAGAACAGTTTTTTACTTGCCAATCTAGCTAATCCCAAGTTCAATTCTGTCAATCATATTAGACTACTTCAAGCTCCAGTGCCTAATATTCATGCTTTTACCAAGATTGCTTTCTACTATAGCCACTGTTTTTGGTTATCACTGTAATAAAACATTCATTGTGTTTTTAAAGCAAATGGTGAATACACAACAGGAATCATTTATACTCAGAACCTTTCCTTGCAAACCATCACTATGCTGTGAAGATAGGCTTGTTTTTAAAAAAGCAATGATTTACCCCCCAAAAATTTGTTTCATATTTTGTCTAATCTGATACAATCCTCAGTGTAAATATAACACAGTCCATAAATAAAATTATGCAGAGCTATAAAAGAAAATTCTATGACTCCGTGACATTTATCTTTAATTAATCACCATGTTTCTCATTTAAGATCTGTGCAATTTTATCTTTGTATATACAGTTATTCTCTCTGAAAGAGGAAAGAAAAAGAACGCAAAGTCTTCAGTTTTACTAGTTCAGAATAAAAATCAACACTAAGCTTTTACAAGTGGTTTCATCCAAAATTAACTGAATTTTTAAGATAATAACAATCTTAAATACCTTAAAAACACCAGAAGCTAGAGCACAGATTAAAATTATGTAGTGAAATATTAAGACTATTAAAATATTTCTTATCATTGACATAATCAGCTAACATCTGTCAGCTGTATCAAACTTTTTGGAGAAGTGCAAAAATGTGTTTCTTCATCCAGCTTTGTAGTCATGCGTTTAACCCATCAGGAGCCAGACTTCTGAAGTACTCAAGTAAATGTTATATATATACAAAACAGAAATTCTGTACAGTTACACATTTTCAAATATTATAGCTTAACAAACATGCTGTATTTCTTAAATCATGGTAATATTACCATGCCATTCAAATACAGGAACTATCAAAATGATTTTCAAAGTGCCATCTCTCAGAATTAGATTTTTCTAAACAGTTACCACAATGTCAATTGAGGCTTGCTGTATGCAATGGATGAAAAATCCAGAAGTTAGCAAGAAGCTGGAAGTGTGGAGGCATGGGATATTAAATAAACTAATCCATGTTTTTTAAATATTATTTTTTGAGAACATTAATATCTGAAAAACACTGTTATCCAAGCTTTCTCACAGTCTAGAAGGCTTTCACAGTCTAGAAAGAAGACCTCCACCCTTTTGTTAATATTTCTTTCATATTTGCTACACAGAAGAAAGTGTAAGAGAATATTTTAAATTTAAATTTAATATTTTAAAAGATTCCATTTTGATTGCTGCTCTTTGCAAAAAAGCCTAATGTTTTCTTCTTCCAGCATGGTAACAAAATGGTGGTTCTAAAACTCTTTAGACCAATACTGAGTTGTTAAATAGCAAACAGTGAAAAAGACCAGCTTGACAATTCACACAATGGAAATTACGTGAGGAAAAAAAATCAAGCTAGTAAATCATTTCTGATGATCAATCATCTTTCATCATCCTGGCAATTTTGAACATTACTCTGCAAATGAAAAGTTGTCTTTGCTTTCCAGGGAGAGAAAGAACACATTAATTTTCACTGAAACTCACACTATTTTTGATCTCAAAGAATTAAAAAAAAAATTTTTTTAATGTAGTTTTATAACTGAATGTGCAATTGATAGCAAAATAAAGATCACCATACATATTTTAACATACAACGCTGTTTTTTTAAAAGATACAGAGCCCTCAAGACTGCATTAGAAATAGACAGAAACTGATCATTTTAAAGAGTTTCATATTTTTCATAGTTTGGGAAAAACACCAGTACAAATAAATGCAGATTTCCATTGGTTAGGAAAATCTAAAATGTTATACCTATGTTTCTATCTCCATATATTTATATATATATATATCTTCCTCTGGACTTGTCTGGGAACTAGAAATCTGTAAAGAATACTTTTTCTTATTACACAGATAAACTGCTCAAAATTCATTAAAAACAAAACACCCTGTTTGAAAGACAGAGTCAAATTTCCCTCTTCCAATTTTTTCTATTTTCCTTTTCCATTTTTTGAAGATTTCAAGATCTGTAGCTTCAATTCCTTTATCATCACCTCTAACTTTTCTCTTGCCTCTCGTTCTTGTCTCAGTTCATCTTGAAGCTCTTGTCTATCTGCCTCTGCATGATCCAATCTCTGTCTCAATTCTGCTAGCTGCACAAATAATTCAGAATGACAGAGAGGGGGAGAGAAGAAAAGAGAGGGAGAGAGACATCAATTTAATGTTAGCAAAGATATTTTGCAAAGGTCAACTATTAATTTCAATAAGCAACTGGTAGGTACCTTATGCATCAGACAAAAATATATCAACTGATCAGCTAATTTTCTACACCCAAGAGTTTAAATATGTATATAAAATTTTGATTCTTCCGGTTTTATTATGGCTTTATGTTTATGCAACTTTGCATTTTTTGTGTCATTTAGTAGTGTGGTAGTAGATAACTGCAAAACTCTTGGGTGTAGAAAAGGAACTGCTCTGTTGATTTTCAAGAAACACCACATTCCATGCACCTTCATCTTCACTTGTATAATCAGGAATTTTTAAGCAGTTCTTAGAGAGTAATAGGCTATTAATATGAGTCTTTTGTCTCCACTACTTTGATAATGTGAACTGGTACAGTATGATAATGCCCACTGCCTGCACGTTTCAGCATGATGCATACTATATAGACCTGTCTCTGGTTGTTCTTTGGTTTCCAGCGATTAGGAAAGGTTCCAGTACTGGTTATACTGCCCCATTATGATTGTCAGGTGAAAAGCAGCAATTAAACTAGACGATGCAACAAAGTGAAGAAGGGGAAAGACACTCAGTGCATCTTCTGCAGGTCTAAGAAGAAGAATAGACATTTAACCAAGATCCAAATCACATATTATCATTATTAATTGTGTTTAATGTACAAGAGGGTTTCTCCCAGGCCACAACTCTCAGACAGAGGGTAGTCTGGGCAACTACTTCAAGAAGACAGCAGAATATGGCTTTTTAAAATGCTGTATACATAGCATGGGGAAGTTACTGTTGCCAGCACTTCAGGTTTAGCTAGGGGTACTTCTGACAACTGCTTGGAATCAAAGGTCCAAAGTCCATTGTAAGATGTGATAAATGGAGAAAAAAAGTTCAAATGCACTTTTCTGAAGAGCTGAACAACACAGTCAGTAAGAGAGTAAGCTTTCATGAAAGGAACATATTTAGTTTAAGTCTAACTTCAAAACAAACAAAATAAACAAACCATGTCTTTGGAGAACAGTCTATGGTTCTTACCCTCTAAAGGAAGTAAACTACAAGCCATATAAAACATGCTGTACACAATTATCTTCATAAATTAGAACATGTTGTTACTTGCAGTGATAGGGCTTGTACCAGATGTTTAGTAAATCAGACCTTAGTCAGAGAGGATTATTTCTGGCAGCACAGGCTAGGAATCTATTGAGTGGGATGTCATGAAGTTAAATCATGAGGATTTATGATGCTAGCCTCTGCCCTACTCCCAGAAAATAAAAAATAAAGAAGAAACTAGTATCTCAAGTACTACCTGTTTCTTATTTTGAGAGAGTAAGAAAAGGAAATACATAAAACTATGAGCAAATGACCATAAAGCGTTACTGAACTTAAGTTTCAGATTGTTTATTTTTTAAAAAAATGCATTTAATCAGAACTGCAACTGATTTTAAAAAGGGCCATCTCAAGACTGTATTTTATGTTAACTGGATTCTTCCTATTAGGATGGCAAAAATAACCACAAACGTAAAAAAAACAATGGTATATGTTAAAAATTCTCAGTGAAAGAAAAAAGTATCTCCACAGATTTTGACTTATGAACCCAAGAGGCAGGAATGGGAGATCAACATGATACATATATGTGTGTGTGTGTGTGTGTGTGTGTGTGTGTGTGTGTGTGTGTGTGTGTATCTCTCTCTCTCTATATATATTTTTTTCTTTTTTTCCCTATCCTAAGAGGGCTATCAAAGCATTTAGTCAAGAACACAGAAGGAGCTTCATTCAATATTATTGATGATTCTAACACCAAGGACTATAAAGAGCAGCTAGGTATGGACAAACCTGACAAAAAAGGTGGGTTTTTTTTTAAACATAAAATGGAAAAAATGAATAGCTTATTTCTATAATTAAAATGAGACTGCTTAATATGTGCAAGACTATTAAACACATTTGTTTTAAATGGCAAGAATGTAACAAACTATGTTTAAGGTTAACATTTCATTAATAATATCATTCAGATATCTGAATATCCTGTAATATTTACCAGGTGAAATGTTTCAGTAAGTTGCATTCTACATCAGAATCAATCAAGGGAGAAGGAAATAAATACACTATCACTGTGACCTACTTTGGTGTTAGTCTATAGGATATCAAACAAGAACACCTGGAGAAAATGAAACTTTAAGGTGGCAGAGAACACTCCAACAAAAGTTCAGTTGCTGGAACTCTAAAGGGTAGTTAGGAATAGCTTCACAATTCAATAACGCAATAAATACAATTTGTTTTGAAACAAATTTTTACTTCTCACCTGCGCTGCATATTCAGCTTCTCTGTCTTTTTCTAAATTGGAGTCACAGGTACACTTTTGTTTCATCACTTGGTCCAGTTTCTTCTCCAGATCTCTCTGCTCAAAATAAAATTCCTCCATTCTTTGAGCATGCTCAGTCTGCAAACATTCAAGTTCTTTTTGTAAATTCTGCTGCTCTTCAGTAAGTTCCCTCATTGCTCTAGAGTTGTTTAACATCTCTACCTCCTGTCAAGAAAGAGATCACAATCACATTCACCTTGGTTCTGGAACCAAAAGGGTCAAAACCTGATTTTGTAATTTAACCGAAGATCTGGAAACAAGGAGACCAAAACATGCACATTCATCAGTGTATCAGTGTAGTAGAAATTCTGCTGCAAACATTCAATTCAATATAAAGAAATTATACTTTCAAATACACAGAATTTCCAGAAACCAATTTACAGTTTCCAGAAGTGAAACACAGAAAGCAGTACTGATTTATTAAAACAGATTTTGAAGAATAAGTGAATTATCAGAAAAAAGAATAAATGTGAGGAAAAAAAGGCCTCATTTGTGTTGCATTTCTTCTTCCTCCAGTATTTTGATCTCTTTTAAAAGGTTGGATTTTTTTTTTTAAACTTATCTACGAGCTTTACCTCCAACAACAGAACAATTTAAAGTAGCAGTCCAGGGACATTATCAAAGCTCACTGATTCTCCACTTAATGTTAAAACGAAAAAAAATGTATTTTATGTCTGTCAATGAATGCAAGAAACATGGGCACTACTTAGCTAATGTAACACAGAAATCAGGCAAAAATCACAAACAAACAACAGTTTCTAATGCCATCCATGACTAAAAAGACTAACAAAATCTCCCTAAAAGGAGGGCGTTATCAAACAGAAATAGAAAGGCAGTATTCTTTTCATAGGGGGCAGCAATAAGATCCTTCCTGGAGTGCTGATGTCAGCACTTTTAAAATCTTGAAAACTGAGAAATTTCAGAGGATTTAACAAACTGTATTGACAAAAATATTTAAGTGTTTGAAAACATTTTCAAGTAAAAGTAGTAGTTTTTATTTGGATAAAATAAAAGAGCAGCTGCTTGAACAGAGAAGTTACAAACTGAAAAGATACCAATTATTAGTGCGCTCTAATTTAACAAGCACAAGGATTATTAAAGATTCAGTGTCTGGATTCAAGCTGTGGACAAAATACCTAGGTGTTTTGTTGTTGTAAAGGGATAGCAACCTGTGATAATGATTCTAGAACCAAAAAGCTAACATCAGTTTTCTAACAACAAAAATGAAACTCATTCAGTTTGCCACTGTACCATTTGAAGCTGTTGTTTCCTCCGCAAAATGGTATTTAGTTTTTCTTGCTGTTTAATGTAGGTTTTCATTACTTCTTCCATTATCTTTCCCTTGTCATCCTCACAACTGATGTCCTTCATGAGAGTTGGAGACAAGGTTCGTACACGATTACGTACTTCACCACGGCTAGAGTCTCTAGTAATTTTGGAAGAAATACGTTCAGATTTGCCAACTTTTAAGGAATTAGTTGATACAGGTGGATCTGCAGATAAAAGAAAAAGACAGCAAAATAATCACAGAAAATTAAACCTTCACAGTGAAAAAATGCAAAGAAAACTGAACACTATACAAAGGCCAAAAGAATTTTTGAAAAACTGAAGTGACAGGGAAATTATCACAAAATACTAATTTGACCTTGAGCTTTCCAAAATTAATTATGTAGTATAAAAATTGAAAAGATTTCAACATAATTTTCTATTATAATTCATCTACTTACCCAAACGTTTATGCTGTTCCACACCAGTTTTCAAGTCCATTTTTTCCTGTTCTTCAAGAGACAGCTCTGGATAGGAAGCACCTTTTTTGTGCTTCCCATTACTGAGCTGTTTCTCTGACTGTCCAGGTGAGGATTTAATTACTTCTGATCTGACTGCTGGTTTTGCAACTTCTTTATATTGTGAGGCAAGAGACACATTTGGGGCAACCACTTTATCACACATATAAAGGTAGTAACTGAAACAGTAGAACAGTAAATTTAAGAATGAGAACTAAGGTATAGCAAATGATGAATGATAAAGAAGAGTAAATTCAATTTAACATGATTTCAAACACTACAAGTGTCAAGGAAAAGTAAGTACTTCCCTTCCAAGCTTTTCCTATGCAAAAGAAATCATAATGATCCACTTAACCTTTACTGAAGAGATCATGTAGAGTTTTGAGGATATCAAACAAGGATTTTTCTAACACGACTGATTAAAAAAAATCACAGGTAAAAAAATCATACAAAGTCTTTATTTAAATGCAAAGACTGAAATTAAAAGGTGACTGGATTCAAACCTCTTAAGGTCACTGCCAAGATAATGAGTATCACAAAACAGTGCTGGGACCAACATCGCTGTCTTCAATACTTTCCTTTCTCCTGGTTCTAAAGGAAAGCACTGATAGAAATTGCAAACTGAAGGAACATCACTGCAGCTCCATCACTTATGTTTGCATGAGAATTAATATGATGTGTCTGTGTTGCTTTGATGCATGCTGCTGTCCAAGAGTCTGACCTCACTCATACATAGCAAATGCATAACTACATGGTAGATCAAGAAACACTGCTGTTGTCTGCATCAGCAAGGGAAAAGTGTGTATTACACTAAGGAAATGCATTTGGTTTCTAAAACTAGGAAATTAATCAATTGACAATTCAGCTGCAGCCATTGTTCTAATGTGGAATAAAGTCTTCAAATAGCTTTTACAAGTCTGTTTTGAAAGGAAATTAATTTGCACTCATGGCAGCTAGGCACTGTGAAGCTTTTCACATGCATGCAATAAGTTACAATAGGAAGGATTAAAAATTAGCTTCTACCATTTGTATTCTGAAAAGGGAAATTGTAATTATATTTTAGTTTTACTTCTTCCTCAAAAAAATCATATATCACACCTTGAGTGCAGGACCAAAAATCACTCATAAGCAATTCATTAATATTTACACAAAAAGTACACAAAAAGGATTGAATTGTACTTGTGCGATCTCTTAAAGAGTTTTCATAAAAATTTAGGTTTTAAGTACATTTTTAAGTTGAAATCATCTTTAGACAGTTGGAAGTATTTATCTTGTATATACAATGTTCGTATTTCTGCACAGGAAATTCAGTTACCTGGGGTGGACAAAGGAGGGTGGTTGAGTAGCAGTTTCTGCTTCTTGCTTTATAACTGGATACCACTGTGACAATTCTAGGCTCTGTTGTGAATCCATCTAAAGAAAGACATAACACTAATAAGACGACTGCTACATTTTATTTACAGCTGCATAAATCCTGCTCAATGGAATAACAACTATAACATTAATACATATGTCCAAAGTGCAAACAAATTGGGGTACTAGAAAGTGCAGAGTCCTTGGCAGACATAGAAACTCCTGTTGCTTGCATCACCCTCTTCAATCTGTTCTTTTTGAATTACTCTTTAATCAAATATATAAAAAAATAAAATAATAATCCTCCCCCCCAATCACTTCACAGTTCTAAAAATAAATACCATCACAGCAATAAAGAGATCTTGATACTGTAGATTAAATATGACATAACAGAGAGAAATTCGCATTGTACCAAAAACCTCATCTAACATCTGAACGTCTTCATGAGTTTCACTACTATGACATATATATGATCAGGAAAGTTTGTATTTACACACCCTGAAAGAAACTGTCATGGAACTTCCTCTTTAGCCATCAAGCGAGTACCCAGCCAGAACCACGATGCTGATATCAAGCCCTGCAGAATCAACTGCCGTTTGACCATGACAGAGAGCAAATCCCACAGCCTACAACATTCTGGTGAAAATTTCCTGTCTGGGAAATTCAAGTCTAGCAAAGAAAATGAAATTTAACTCCATCCCTGTAGTCCCTCAGATCAATTCAAAAACGGATATAAATGAGTAAGGGTACAAGGAACCTAAGCTCCAAGATAATAAAACCATAATCAAATGTTTAAATAATACAGATTAAGAATAAAGTGAATGTATCTAGAAAAATGGTCTTATCTTGAAACTCATTTCAACTTCTTTCTGCTTATTCAGCTCATTCTAATAATCTAAATACTGCACATAAATTCTTCTAGTTCTATCACAGCTACTATATGGTAACCCAATTTCAACTTATACAATTTCTGAATCACATCTTTCCCATGTTTTAGGACTGACATCTTAACACATTTTTATATGAAATTTTGTATGACATTATGGATCAGGTGATCTGTATTTTCAAGTTATTAGTTCAAATTTTTATACTCCCACCTATTTCAAATGGAAAATGACTTCTTTGTCTACTTAATTAGCGTGTATTTTGCAAAAGAGTTTTAAAATTTTACTTAGGAAAGAAAATGAAAGGTGATTCTAAATGAACATGAAATCTTTTTCTAACATATGAGGACTCCATCATCCAGATTAATTAAACAAAGAGAAAGCTTTTATTTCTAAATATATATATATATTTGTATACACACACACACATATCATTACCCAAGTATCTGTTTAATTTAGATGTTCTTAATTAATTATACAGATGCAACAGATCCAAGTTAGTAAACCTGCAGTTGAATTATTTCTACTTAATCTGTTTGAAAAGCCTACAGGAAAAAAAAAAGTCTTGTTTTTTCTCCAAATCTAGCTATACAAGCTGTTAAGAAAAAAAATAAAAATATCTATCTAGAACTGAGAAGATAGTCATAATACAAATTTGTATTGTGACTATGTTCAAAGTTTCCATCGGGGATTAGAAAGAAAATCTCTGGTCTGGTCGTTATGCAAACTAATAACCCAGAGACCCTTTCCGTTCCCAGAAAGCCTTTATTTCATAAATTTCTTAAAAGATTTGCCATGTGAGTGAAAGAAAAACTGTTAAATAATTCAGTGGAAAGACAGTTCCATATAAAGGCATAGGTAGTAGTTTCCATCTGATCATTAAGCCAGTAGTTTTTAAGCAAAGTTAGGACTTACAGAAGTATTCAGAGGAGATATTAACTCTACACACTGTGAGCACTTCCTCATGCAAAATAACCAACTCAAAGAATTAGCTGAAGAAGCCAAAGTCATAGTACAGAGTGATTACCAGAAACTGTTGCAAAGTCAAAGAGAATGTGGACCTGCCAGCACAGAGAACACCAGAGATTTAGCAAGAGTTGTTTCAGTGAGAAGGCAGATATTACACTGCAGAGTCCAAACCTCAACAGAAGATGATAATCTCAATGACTACCAAATATACTACTTACAGCTTTTTTATTTTCACAGAGAAAGAAATTAACTTTTTAAGAATAGTAGGTGAGGGCCTACGTTGTCTACTCTTAAAACATGGAGAGTAAAAGCATACCATGAGATGAGTAAACCTAGAGCTAAGGAGAAAGGCAATTTCATTAATAATTTATTATTATTACATTGGAGTTTCTCATTTTTGCTTTATGCCTCATTGTACAGACAAGCTATTATTTCCATCTGTTATTTTTCTCTCAAAAAGAGAGGAAGGAATAGACGCTTGGCCAAGGGCAACTGTTCTTCTTGGACCCTTCAAGACAACCTCAAAAATGTCTCAAAACTTCAGAGGATTTACTGCTTCTCAACAAAGAAGGGAAGAAGGTGACAGAACAGCAAGTAGAATATCCTAAAATTGTTTGCCTAAGAGTGTAAGAAAAGGTAATGTCTACATACTGTATCTAATACCTCTCACACCACAGAAAAAGACAGGAAAAGACAAGACCACTGAACAACTCGCACTTCCTCAGTACAAGGGAACAGAGGTATTGTTCCAAACACTGTCCTATTATATTCTTTTAATCTTTTTGACTTTCTTTTTGACTCACAGGTGAATACCTATAAGACACTTCCTCCAACACTCCCCCCAAAAAAGGGAATTGAAAAAAAAATTAATCATTTTATGTTTTTTCAAATTTTCATGGCATTTATCTATCGTTCTAATTTCATATGCTGCTTTATAAGAACAAACTATGTGGGTCTTTAACAGAAGACTTCAGAAACCATTCTCCCCTCTCATTTGGGCCTGTTCAATAACATAATCTGTTCAAACAAGAGTACTGTGGATCTAACAGGGGAAATAATCTTCCATATTCATTCCCAGAATACTGCTTCTGGTTTCATGGCTGTAGATTTCTGACCATGAGATCTTTCATGCTTTTCAAGCTCCTGTATACAGACCAAAAACCAGCTGAAATGATAATCAGTATCTCTACAACATCTACAGCATGAAAGGTCTTGTGGGAATGAATACAGAAGACTATTTCCTCCATTGTAGCCATTATACTATTATTACTTATATTGGCATTGCAAGAATAAAGACTGTCATCACAGTCTATCAGATGAGGTGAAGTCTCCCTGCCATGAACTTTTCTGCATCTCCAGCAAATTCGGCATGTGGAAGCATGCCATATTGCAGACTTTTACTGAGGCTGATCTGCTAAAATCCTTTACTGCAGACTGGCTTAAGTGTAAAAATACCTGTTACTGTAAGCCTTTCTGCAGTACTAACTTTTGAGAAGTTTATTCTGAAAGGTGTCGATTTTATGGGTCCACTTATCTGGACTGCTTTTGGTACTGCTGACTTTGAAATCCATGAAAAAACATCCAACATGTAAAATAGACATACAATCAAAACAGTAGCCAGCAAACAGATCTACAAATGCTAAATAAAATAAAACATAGTGGTGGGGGAGGAACCTTTTCAAACCTTCTAAATTTGGTAACATTCAATAAAATTGTATCTCCATGAAGTATCTGTGAAGTCAGTACCTCAATGTTTCTCTGTCTTCATCTACAAATAAGGCTCCCCCCGCCCCAATTTCTCCTTAAAATCTTCCTTGAGGATAATATATTCCAAAGCAACATCCAGTATTTGTCTGGTCCATGTCTTTAAATTAGCAGCGCTCTGTGGTAAAGCTAAGCTCTGTACTTCTGAAGCACAATGAAGATTTGCAGCAATATTTTAGGAAAAAAAATGCAGTGTCTATTATTAACAATTGTCAAGATACTGGCCTACAGCTCATTACTTGAAGCGAAAACCCCTTTCTTCTGGTACAGTTCTGACAGGTTCTGACATAACCTGTTAAACAAAAAGCTGTTACTGAACAAGCAGACTTGGGCTTTTAAATAGGAACTTATCAATGCACCATTACCCTACATGCAAAGTTCTGAGATGTTACTGGATGGCCAGCAAACTAGGTAGCCATACGCTACGTGTGTATGTGCTGGAGTTAAAATAACAAACGAAAAAGTAATTTATGATATTTGATTTTCAAGCTCCTCCTCAGCTGCTGCAACAGTTTAAAACAACATACTCAAAGGTCAAACAGGAGACAGAAAATTTCCACAATAGCTCTAATTTTCCAGAGACTGCATACTTTTTAAAAAGAACAAAAATCAAAGCAGTTTGAATTAAATTACTCTTATAAATTTAACTTACACTTGATTTGACAAATATTCACATTTACAAAGACAACAGGATTCTAAGATAAATATTTACTTGTTACCAGAAAGAGATTCATGAGTTTTACAAGAGTAGGTGAACTTACTTTGGACCGAGATCTTTTTTGATTTTTCTCGCTGAATTTCTCCTTCATTTCCTCCAAGAGATGCTTCAGTTCCCTCTCCTCCGATGTTCCCAGGTATTTTTGGTTAATATGAAGGTAGCAGTGCCATTTGGCTGATTCAAAACCCCAGTGGCAGGTCCTTTTATCAGGGGATCTATGTGAATGCATCACGAACGTCTGTGGTGAGAACATTCCATAGCACTCCAAACACTGGATGCACGGATCATCCGGCTGCAGGTAGAACTGAGGGGCAAACAGACCCTGGCATTTGCCCAAGCATTCGTGCTCTACTTCAAAGGCACTGCCAGACTCTTTCAGCTGGGCCAACGTGTTCTTAGCAGGGAGAAAGCTGCCATTTTGAGGAAAAGTGCGAGGGCGTAATAAAGCATTGCATAGTCTCTGAGCATCGGTCAGTGTAATTAGCCCACAGGACGGAGCATTAAATGGAAGAATTCCCAAAACCTTCAGAATGTGAAGCTGGTCGGACGTGCACCTTGAGCAGTATATATACAGTTCATCACACACTGTATTAATCTGTTGCAACGAAAAGTCTCGGAGAACCGAATTCAAAACTTGAGGCAGGCAAAGTCTTTTTTCTCCTCCAACTTTAAAACAAGAAATAGATTCTCCCTCTAATATAGTCTGAGTGAGTTCTGTGGAGCTGTCTGGAGGAATGAGCAGTGGACCAGAAACTATTTGTGGTGATGGAAGAGGCAAAAAGACAGTGGGTGACATACTTTCCTGGGAATAACGAGCTGAAAATGCTGCTGGTCCACCCAGTGAACTCTGGCTGCTTAAGTGGAACTGTGCCAGCGTGTGCTTCAAACCTGGATTTAAACTCAAAGGCTCAGATATCGAAGTACTGTTTGCCTTGGCGTTTTCCCCATCAGCCTCCACAGGAGTTTCATCATATTCATCCAAGTTTTCCTTCTTTATTGTTGGCAATTTATTTATTACAACTCGTACTTTGTTACTTACATGCATTTCTGTCATTACTCTTTTTACTGGAGGACTCCCATCCTCTTGGATCCCACTCCTTTTTTGGTCTGAACCTAGACCTAGATGGAAGTTTGTTTGTGGGCTTTCCATTGCTAAACACCAGAACTTTTAATTAAGCAAGTCTTGAGTGTGCATTTTCCTGCTTGCTAATACAAAAATCAATTTTAAATGATCTCTATTACCTCATACACATCAAGCTTTGCACTCCTCTCAGTAGGAAGTTAATTCTTCTGCCTCCAGGAGTAAAAACTGTAAACTATTTTGCATATCATACCATAGAATTAAGAATGGAGAGGTTAAAACAGATTTTTCTTCTAGGTTTAAAATTATTTGTTCGATTTTCTTTTATAAAAAACACTGCAATATGCATATAAAAATTTTTATAGCCTACTCAGTAGTTTGTACAGTAGTTTTGTACAGTCACTTAGTAAAAAATGATGAGTTGATGCATGAGCATCCATCCTTAATCATTTTTTCCTTTAAAAAGCATACTGTCTTTTCAAAGAAGTCCTTTTTTAAAAATATTAAAATAGAAAAATGCCCATAAGTCTCAGTTTGAAGAGTGCCAATCTCAACACAACGGATCCAAAACCGACATTTAAGTTGTGTGAATCCCCCCTCAGCTCTACAGGATCACACATAAGCTTAAGGGCTTTATTTATTGCGCAGCCAGGTTTTTGATTCCAGCACCACCATTAAAGTTACTGTGGCAGCTCACCAATAAAATACCCGAATTAAAGGCTGATCCAGATAGCTGGCAAAAACTCAGTGTCCCTGGAGAGTCACCTTTAGCACAGATATCCCCAGTGCCAGACTTTTCCCACCCCGAGTTATCAGCAATACTAAGATCCAGGCCATCGGCTAAATGCGCATCTTGCACTAATATGCGGTTCTGTCAAACTCTCCAGATAACCTGCGGAGAGAGAGGGGGGGGGGGTCATTAATAATCATTTATTCCGAGACCAGAGTCTCCAGATAGGAGTTCAACATACCAGAGAAGGGTAATTAATCACAACACATTAAGGCGCGGAGAGGCTTCGCCCGAGAGCCGCAACCCCCGTTACAAGCGCCCGGCAGATGGGTAACGCCGGCAGCAGCGGCCGCAACCCCGGGGCGCGGGGGGAGGGAGGAAAGGCTCTTTCACAGCGTTAAATGAAGAAAAAAATAGAAAAAAAAATGGGGGGGAAAGGGGGAAAATGGGGGAAAGAGTAAAAAAAGAAAAGAAAAAGCCAGCACGGCCGGGGAGGCGGCGGCGCGCCTAGAGCGAGCCCCCCCGCTCCGCTCCGCTCCGCTCGCCTCCCCCGGGGCGGCGGCGCCGGCCGCCCCCCGCCGCCCCTTCCCGGAAGGGCCCGGGCCGCCGCGCCGCGCCCCGCCGCCCCGTGACTCACCGGCGTTCTGCCGGCCCCGCACGAACCGGCTCGGCTCGGCTCGGCTCCCGCCCCCCGGCTCGGCTCGGCTCGGCTCGGCTCACCGCTGCCTCCTCCGGCGCTAGATTTGCCGCCGCCGCCGCCGCCCGCCCCCCCGCGCGGCGCCCCCACAGGCGCCGTCTCACCTCGGGCCCGGCCCGGCCCGGCCCGGCCCGGCCCGGCCCGGCGCGGCCCCGCCTCTCCCCTCCCTCCCCCGCCGCGGGGCCGCCCGCGCCCCCCGCCCCGCCGCCTCCCCGGCTCCTCACCCGGCGCCGCGGGGGCTCCGGCGCCGCGGGAACGGAACAGGCGCCGCGCTCGCGCCGCCCACCCGTGACCTCACTGCGGAGACGCAGACGGAGACGGCGGCGGAGACAGCGGCGGCGGCGCGCGGGCACGAACCCGCCGGCGGCGCGCGCCGCCCCCGCCCCCCTCCGGCCGCCGCCGCCGCAGCCCCGCCCACTGTCTGGGGCCGCGGCGGGAGCGGGCGCCCCTCCCCCTCCCCCCCCGCGCCGGCCTCTCCCTCAGACACCCCCGGGCGGCCCCTCCCCCCGCCGGCGCCGGGAAACCCTCCCGCGGCCCTCAGGGAGCCCGCGCCGCGCCGCGCCGCGCCGCGCCGAGCCGAGCCGCGCCGGCCCCTCCCCCCGCCCTCAGACAGCGCGGCCAGGGGAGAACCATCCCCCCCCCCTCCGCCAGCGCTCAGCGAGCCGCGCCGCGCCGCGCCGCGCCGGGAGGGAGGGAGGGGGGGGAAGGAGCCCTCACAGAGCCGCGCCGCGCCGCGCCGCGCCGGGAGGGAGGGAGCCCTCACAGAGCCGCGCCGCGCCGGGAGGGAGGGAGGGAGCCCTCACAGAGCCGCGCCGCGCCGGGAGGGAGGGAGGGGGGGGAAGGAGCCCTCACAGAGCCGCGCCGCGCCGCGCCGCGCCGGGAGGGAGGGAGCCCTCACAGAGCCGCGCCGCGCCGGGAGGGAGGGAGCCCTCACAGAGCCGCGCCGCGCCGGGAGGGAGGGAGGGAGCCCTCACAGAGCCGCGCCGCGCCGGGAGGGAGGGAGGGAGCCCTCACAGAGCCGCGCCGCGCCGGGAGGGAGGGAGGGAGCCCTCACAGAGCCGCGCCGTCCCCGCCGGGGGAAGCCCGGCCCGCGCCCTGCCCCCGCCCGGCGCCGCCGCCGCCGCGCCCGGCGCCGCCGCCGCGCTGCCCTCGCGCGCCCTCCCGCCGCGGGAGCAGCGGGGCGGGCGCCGCCGCCGGCCGCCGTCTGGCCCGCGGGAGGCCCGTGGCGGCGGCGCCATGGCGGCGGCGGCGGGGTGAAGCGGGGGCGCAGGCGGCGGGGAAAACCCGCGAACGCGTAAAACGCCGCGGGGGCGGGAGGGCGGCGCGGCGCGGCGCGCAGCCCGCGGCGGCTGTTGCACGCTCTGCGCGGAGGCGGCGCCGCAGCGGAGGGGCCGAGCCGCTCCCGCTGGGGGCAAAGCGAGCGCAGAGCGCGTTAACGCGGAGCGGCGCAGGGGCCGGAGCCGCGCGGCCGGCGGCAGAAGCAATAAACTGCTGACAGTTCGCACAGGGTTTAGGGTAACTGAGCAGCTGTGTCTGGGCTTTAACAATAACTGTGATCACAAAGATGATAGTGGTTATATTTACTTTTTAAAGCCTGGAGAAAAACACTTTTCTCTTACTAAATTCAGGTGAAGGTGGGAGAATCATAAATCTGAAATAAGAGTACGACCTCAGTTTTTACATTCAGCAGGAGGTGTCATCACAAGGACCATTGCTTTACTGTTGCCACATTGCAGCATCCTCAGGCAGAGATAAGTCTTTCCTGCACATTTTTTACACGTTTTTGGGGGTACCAAGAGGAAGCCTTAATTTTCTCGAAGCATGCAAACTTCCAAGTTGTTTGAAATTAAGAGCACTCGCTCTCAGCTGTTTGAAATAGGCATCCAAATGTCTGTGAAACGTGTCTGTTGAAAAACCCAACTTGGCTTCTCACAGACTACAGAGAAAGCACTTCTGTGGAAAGGAAGGCAGAAATTCCTGCCATTCCATATAGGCCAAAGTAAAGATAGAGCATGGTGCTGCTAATGCCAAGGTCATGGTTCAGTCCCCGTATGGGGCTCTGCTGAGGGTTGGACTAGATGATCTCCAGAGGTCCCCTCCAACCTTACCATTCTATGATTCTATGAAAGCTGTCAAAAAAATGGAACCAAGATTTAAACTTTACGAAGAATGCAACTACTGGATGAACTAGCTTTTGGTCCCTTTTATACTCTACTCTTTGCCCTTTCCATCCTCCTTTCGTTTCTGTACTTTTATTTTAAGACAGTAAAGATTGACTTAGCTGTTCTTCAGGTAGGACTTACCATATTATCTACTGCCGTTATGGGGAGTACATTTTTCTGTACTTACATTTACCCTACTACTTTCCAGCTCTTCTTGCCAGACTTCATCTCTCTGCACTCCTCTAGCAGCAGAATCAAAGCTGAAATCTATAGATCTAAAAGCATGAGCAGAGGCACATGCATGATTGAGTTTTATGAGCTGAAAGATGACCAAGATTCATACCTCTGTACTGTCCAGCCACTTGAGATTCACTGCAAATAGAATTTGTTATTTAAGTTTCATGAATGCAGAACCATAAACCTGCTCTCGGTTCATCCTTGCATCTGAGTGAGTTTGATCTAATTAGCAACACCCTGTAGTAAATAAACACAGGTCATGCCACCTCAATATGCGTTTTCATACCTAGCCATTTTACTTTTCAAAATAGAAAAGGGTTCTAACCATTTTTAAATGAATTCTAATATTTTGCAGTAATGTGCAGTACCCTAATACTTCTCATAAATGCTATTCTCTAGCCTGCAGGTAAACAGACTTACATAGGACTATGGAAACATTATCTCACCTTTTGGGTGCTATATCAAATACAAGCTTCTGCAGCCTTAGAAAGGAAAGAAAAGAGGAGGCTTTTTCATGTAATGATTTTGTGGAAAGATTTTATAAAGACTGGTATTTTTCTCCATTTACAGTTAAACAAACAGTGGAAGATGCAAAGCAGCTGCAGGAGTACAATTGCTACCCTTACATGAAAACACAAACTGCTTTTGTACAGGGCAAGAAGGGTGTGTACTATTGGGACTGAGGGAAAGTGATGGAGAAAATGCAAGAGTGCGTTTTTGTTTGATCTCAATTGCCTTTGTTTAAATTATGTTTAATTCTTTATTCTTCCACAATAAAATATCTGAGGCTAGGACAGCAAATAATTTTATGGAAAAGTACACCCATTCAGCAAGAATACTAATGCTCTGTACATAGTAAGTAAGTAGTTAAGGGACTTAATAGCCACAGCATTATAGTGGAATAAAAAGATTTCTGAATCTACCAGTTCTGGGGCTGATCTTGAAAAGCACTGACCAATGATTCTATTATTTAAACATTCTGGACATTCCTGTCTCTTTTCTACTCTGTTACAGAGTTTAGGATTTGATCAAAAATTTCTGTCCAAATAGCCAACCATTAAAATGCACTAATTGTAAATAACTCAAGAACATGCAAGGTTTATAACACTGTAGCTGCAGTGATCTAAGAACATAACCAAGACAACATTTGTAGGTGGATATTACATCTGTTATTAAATCTGCTTATGGCACATAAGCTTAGGAATTAGATGTCACCGTTTAATTTTGGTTTAAAAAAATTGCACATTTTCATTTCAAGATGCAAATTTTGGTAACTGCTGTGGTGTAACAGAAATGAATCAGGCAGCGTAAGACAAGGTTTGTAGGTAGAGGATTGTCTAATAAAACACGTAAGCTCAACCTAGAACCATGACTGTTGACTGTGAAAAGCACTTTGGTACCAGAGGTACTATGTAACTAAAATAAAACTTAGCTATAGAACTTTTTAGTACTTAATAAATTGCACTAACAGAACCTAGGAGGGATTTTATTACAAACCTTTCTGGATTTTCAAGAAGTGCTCAAGTTTTTTGGAATATTATTAAATTAATATTTAAGGTTGTCTTAAAACTCACATTTAGCATGTTCAGCAAACAACTTAGCTTTAAAACCAAGGCATCCCATACAGAATTTTTGACTTTACTCTTCCAGGTCAGCTCCCAAGGAAGAGAAAATTACTATTTTAAATAGATAAAAACATTGTATTTTTACTTGACAATTAAGAAGTGACTACTAAACTTTCATTTCCAGTTCAAATCAAAGAGCTATAATAATAATGAGATACAATAAACGAAGAGGTTTCCCATAAAACGTACATTTCATATATTTCTAAAATAATAGTAAGCAAAACGTTGAAAAACACATGCTTCCAAAATATCATAAAGCAAAGGTGTTTAAACAAGTCCTGCTCTTCCCTGATGCAAACCCCTTTTAATTCTTTGCAGGCCACTTTTGACAGTCTCTGGTGGTGATACCCCTGCAACTCGCACACTCAGAAGAGATGCAAGTGAGACAAACTAATCTGCATTTCTAAGTGCAAACTAAAAAAAAAAAAATCCTTTAAACTACTGCCTACAAAATGAAGTGCCAAATAACATATTATGACTTAAAATAAAATGATCTTCGAGTTGAGCTGGTTAACACAGATACTAGTTGTCAAAATGCTAAATGTGTAATGAATTCTGTCACACTTTTATGTCATCAAAATTCAAGTTGCACATTTATGAACAAATGGGGTTTTCTGTAGAAAGGGAAAGTAAAGCGTTTGTTTTAATGTTCCTTTCCATACATGCCATCTCTAAAATTAGTAAAGAGCACAATTTAACACTGTCCAAAGGACAAAAAATTATGTTTTATTCTCAGAAGATACTAAGATGTACATTTTACACAAAGATGAAAGATATTTTAGTGGCAATTCTTAATGGTAGGTTATAATACTGAAGATCGGTCTTAATATATTTGTGAAATATACTATGACAGATTAAATAATGCAGATATGTTTTAGATATCCTACTGCAGATCTTACTGTAAAAAAAATAGGTTTGAGCATGCTTAGCATTTTACAGGACAAGTTATGGAATAATTATGTACAAAAAAACTACATCTAATGAAGAATTGAAAATATGACATAGTTTCTACATGTAAAATTGTAGTCGGAATTCAGCTGTTTAGTTCGATGTTTGGAGATCTGATTTAAAAGGGGATAAAAGCTCAGACACTTTTTTCAAGCTTTAAAGTCAAATACAGATACAACAGATTCCTGGTTCTATTTACATCAAAAAAATCCCACTTCCCAGAAGAGCCACACAGATCTAAAAGGGAAATGCCTTCTCTGCCTTTAATTTTGGGTGATTAAATGCATACTGACAAGACCACACATCTCAGATGTACAGTTCAGATTTTAAGAAATTTTTTCTGCTTATTATTTAAAATAAATAATGTTTGAGCTCTTGTCAAGAAAATGCAAGATACAGTAAAATTCCCCTTTTCTGAAAGGGGCTCCAATCCCCTGTTCTCTCTTAGGAAAATACCATTAATCTATAGGCAATTTCAGATACCTGTCTTGCCTAAACTGCCTGATTATGAAGTGAGAATGCAAGATTAGTAATTAAGTAACCATGTATATAAAGATTAAACAAGCCACTCATTTTTTTTTAGGAGCATCTTAATATAACTGTTCAGACTGAACAGAGAGCAGTTGGCCACCAAACCAAACAGGAACATGAAGTGTGTGTGTGTTGGGAGGTTAAGTATTTAAGACCTGCAACCATCTGTAGCATTTGTCTAGGAATGCTGATACATACTTCTAATAACAAGCCAGCTTGCAAAAGGAAATCTCTTTTAAAATACAGATGTACAAATACTAAAATACCATATGTGTAACAGTATTGGCCAAGCACCCTTGCCCTATATGTTATAAATCTGAGAGAATATGGGGGATGAATTAGAGAAAAAGAGAGAAATCATTCAGAAATAAGCATAGCAGATGCAATGTTGCTGTAAACTCAAAAGCCTTAGCTCTTGCAGCTGAGATGACATCTTAGAAGCTCCAGCTAAAGGAGGTCTTTGGTCAAACAAGCTAGAATTGCATTTTAGATTTTACTTGAAGCCTTTTGCATCTGCACAGCTTACTGAAAGCCTCACTAAGCTAACTTTGTTTCATCACTGCTGTTGGAAGGAAAGATAAATCAATACAAAACCTGCAATGATGATTTTTTTTCCACAGAGAAAGATGAAATGAGGCTGTCCAAGTGTATTAGAGAGGGACTTGCACGCTAAGACATATCTGGAAACCCCGGACTGGGGGCTGCATTACTTAGGTTGCAGTGGTCAAGCTGGGTTCTCTCTTCTAGGGAAAAAAAAACAAACAAAAAGAAACAAACAAAACCACTGGTAAGATTAGAACAACACTCCTGTGGGAGCTGGATAGTTAAGGGTCATCCAGTTATCCCAAGCAAATTCCAGCGTGTTTTGCTGAGGTTAATACACAGAGGCCTAATATAAATGTTTTATTTAAAGTAAAAAGTGCACAAATAAAGAGAATGATTACACAACAATGTTTAAGACCACGTTCCATGTGAAACAGGAAAATAGTAGCAACAATATTAACTAGCAGAGCACCCATAATAACCAAGTTCATACAAAAAGGAGGTTACTCCACATAAACACATCAGGCTTCTGATGCAGATACTTTCTGCAAAGACAAAATCTACTGCACTTGATGGTTTACACACAGTTTCCCTTCTGAATATTTATGATAGTTGCTATACGTTCAACAGTGAAATACATCTGTTAATACCATGGCACTTTAGAGAAAATGAAAAAAGTTTTAAAATTGATTTACAGTCATTTAACATGCCTATCACTGTTAACTCAGTGACATCCTTAATAGTTAGAAACATAAATAGAAAAAGTATGTTTTCTGTAACATCATCTGTAAAAAATTAATTTGTGCTTTAAGCACAAAAGACAGTGTATTACACTTTTGTGATGAACAGCAGAAATGCACTTCTGTCTATAAAGCCATTTTACTTAGTACTCCATATGAAATTAAGCCACTGTAGGGAGGGATTTTTTTAAAGTAACTTCAGAGTTTAATATCAGTTAAATCCTGATGCCTAAACTAGTCCATCTGGGCGTAGAAGTCAAAGGCTAAGCACTTTAGCATTAACCACAATTTAAGAACCGCATGCGAGTAGTTCATTTCACTGGAACTAAAAGTATTAAAGTTATCAGCTACTCTTTAAAAGCTAAGTTTTACTCCAGTATTTTACATAATTTGAGTTGTGTATGGGAAGTGTGAATTAGTATGAATTAAGGACCATGCTATGTCACTACTGTGTATTCATGTGCTGTCTTGAAACTAACATGTAATTAAAAAAAAACTACAATGGAAGATACATGCTATAAGTTTAGTTGCACCACTGAATTATTTTCAAGAAAAGACATTGACCAAGCATGAATCTTATTAAAAACTTTATCTAAAGTTTACTAACTTGTGTTTACATATAATTAAATCCACTTTCACTAACATATATCTTACCTTATAATTTTTCCTTATGTAATACAACTTTTCTTCAATTTCTTTTAAATCCCTCTCTCCTCCCGCAAAAGTGGTATATGTGGCCTTTCTCCAGTCTAAGACATTCAAAAATATTCCTCAAACATTAAGAATTAGCTGTGCTGTATATTACACCGTTTACTATCGTGAAATGTAAGAATCACTCCATGCATATCTCCTATTTTGAATTGTTCTATTTATTCCAAGTGCTTTATTACTAAATTTGAGTCTACTACCAACATTTAAGATTTGATTGTGATTACAAATTATTAAGTATAAAGGGAGAAGTTAAAGGAGTCATTGTGAACAGCACCTATTTTTTTCCAGATGTGCTTTTCCCACTGGCAAAGTGGAATGCATTTCCAGCAGTATGGCAATAAGATAACAATAGGAAACAGTGCCCTTATCTAGACCATAGCTGTACCATACCCATACAGGTAAGACAGAGAATGTAAAAGCAATAAATAATAGCATGAGGTCCTACATTCTTCAATATTAGCTGCCAATTTCTGCTAAATTACACTCTACAGATTTTCATTTTTAAAAGTTGAATTCCATTTATTTAAACTGACACTTTATATCATGTACAACCCTCACTGAAAGGGAGAGGCTCAGAAAGGCACTCACTGTTCATATGTCAAAAGCCATATACAATTCAGAGTGTGTAATTTAGTAGCAAAACCCGTCCATTCTAACATTGAGTTAATAATCTCCTTTTCAGATAGAATCAATATACACTATGAAAACAGTCATTCTTGACCAATGGAGTTTAAAAAGATGTTCTCCTTACTGTCATTTAAATCTAAAGGGCAATAATTTAGCTATCACTTCTAAGTCTAAGGAGAACACAGAAATCAGATGTTCAGAGAGGAGAGATTTAACACTACAGAAGTCATGAGGTCTTACTTGTCTTGCTGCAAAAATGGAAGCCCTTTAAGGATATTTATTATGTTCCCTAATGCAATTTGTGTTCTTAAAGCAGTAACAATATTTTCCTTTAACAGAATGCTGTATTGACAAATTATACAGCCAGATCCCCTTGTTCAGTCAGAAATCCCACAGACCAACTTCTATATTAAAATTCAAATTTGGCAAGACTGTTCGAAAACTTACATTTTTCATTTTCTAGCAGCCCAAGGTTCAACATAACAACTGTTCAGGATGACAATTAATACAAAAAGAAAATAGTGAGTAATCCACATTAGGTGGCAAGAATAAAATATTTAGTTATTCATTTTATGCATATGCATCAAATGAAGAGATGTTTACCAATGCAGAAACAAACAGTAACAATTGGCACAGTCCAGAAAGGGAGAATTCAGACACATTCCTCAGCTGACATCAACAGAGGATTTATATATTCAAAGCCTTCAAATTCAGACTGGTCAATCTTCTTCACAATATCACTGTTAAGATTAAAAAAAATACTCATTAGTTCAGCAATATTAAGAGGTAGCAATATTAACTGATGGTTTGTCTTAAAATTTAGACCTCTACAGTTGATTGCAAGAGAACTTTCCCCTCTTTTGCACCTGTTTGTTCCTCTGTTTCCTTACAACTACTGCTATTTTTTTCTAGTCCCTATAAAGGTAACAAAACACAAAGCCACTCAGGAGCAATGATTTTGTTACTCCATGCATGCATTCTCCCTACAAAGCACTCTAAAGCTTGTGTTTGTAAAACTTCTCACTTTTGCAAAAGTTTAAAACAATAGGATGTGATAATGGCTCTTCTATTAGCAATTTCTTTAATCTCTGTTGAGATATTATGCATTTACAGAGGGATGAAGAGGAGATCAGATCTCAGACCTTATTAAGGTTCATTATACAGAATCTAGAAAAATTCCTAAAATGAATACAACAGTGGCTCAGTCAAACTAGAGAGCCCCTTTCCCACCCATCCCAAGTCATGGCCCCTCAGGAGTGAGGAACCACAACTCCACTGTCAGAATCACATGCATTATTATGCATCTTCTAACAAGGTTTTTAAATCAGGATAACATCACTTTACTACTAATAATTAAAATACCCGAACAAGCCAAAAAGTGTTTTTTCTTGTACAGACCACCCAAGAAAAATTCAGTCTGTACTCAATATTCTAGAAATATCACAGCTTAAATAAAGCAGTGCAGAAGAAAACCACATGGCAAAACAGGTCTTTTCTTTCACACATCTGTTTCTTGCAGCTGATACCAATAAAACTTGTAAAAATAACACTTACTCATCCTTCCTTGAACTCAAATTCTTTATACAACTTCCCCATTGTTAGCTGAGTCTTATATCATGCCACAACATTTAAGCAGTCTATACCAAGTCTACCTTGAGAACAAATAATGGAAGTTTCCAAACTAACATGAGAAAATGTTATTTACTGTTTTACATATACTCCATGCACTATAAATAGATGTATTCAAATCAAGTCTTGTAACTTCTTCACTGACTTATTACACATTATTTACTTAAATTCTGCATTACTTACTCATCATCTGGAGTGAGTTGCACAGGTTCATTGGTGAATTGGGAATCAAAGTTATCCAGACCAAATTCTCCAGATATATTTGGTTTAAACGGAGGAACAACTTGCTTTTGCTCCATCTAAAAATAAAGGCACTTAGTGACACCAATACTGGGTTACAGCTATTGATTATTTTCAAACAAGGCAGGAAGTAACTGCTAAATTTACATACTTACTGTATGTAAAAAGAATTAAAAGATTCTGTATTATCACTGTGATATACCAGTTAAAAGCTTAGGATTTGTGAAGTTTTTCTGTCATCCCTCAGCTTACAACAAGTTGGCAAACTATCACTGTATATGAAGAAAATAAATCAAATCAGTAGGCATTCACATACCAAATCCCAATCAACGTTGCGAAAAAACGGATGTCCCTGAATATCTGCAAATCCTGTCTGAGGATGGCAGCCTAAACGTTCCTTTGGATCCTGTGCAACAAAGAAAATATATCCAAATGGGTGCCAAGGCCTACACAATAATAAAATACTAGTGTTTCAAATTCCATGAGAAATAGAACACAAGAGTTCTTCAATGTACCTTGTAAACAAGTTATGATTATTTTCAAAACTGTTCCAATTTACTGGGAACAGACAGGAGAATACAGAAGCCTGTAACTGAAATATATATAAAAAAATCATTCTATCTTCATTTTTCTGAGAACTGCTTAAATTACTGTATATTTCAGAGGAATCCTGCTTAGATTACAGATCAGTTTGGTTCTTTTTTTCCCTCCTAAGCAGACTGTCTGACTATGCCAGCAATCTCATCAGAGAGGTAATTACAGGTTATTGGTACATACAGTTTAAAGAACATTATTTTAAGTAAAACTTCTTTCCACTAAGAATCTGTAACATGACAGCTCTTAGTATCAGAGAAAAGAAAGAAACTAATCAAGAGGACAACAATGACAAGCCCCTTACGCAAGTCAGACAGAGCTTTCTTAGTTTAAGATGATACATAAACGTCACGCCACTAAGAATAATTTACAAACAATGCTAACATCCCAGGAAAAAAAGAAAAGAAAGAAAAAAGGAGTTTAAAAAAGGATCACATAGTTAACCTGTTGTTTAAAATGATTCCATTTAGATTTCACATAAATACCTCTGCAACAATGTTCATAGTTCAGAAAGATTGCTAATGTCCAATTTCATTATTCAGTGGAGGATTTTTAACAGTCTGCAAATAAACCCATGTTTTGCATAGTCATTAAATACCACAGTTTCATTTCAACACTTTGAAGTAGTTGAGATGCGTGTGCTCTATTCAGTTTTCACACTAATTTCTTTATGCCACTACCTAAAGCACAATATTCAGAGAAACTGCAAGGCCATAGAAGTTTTAAGAGAGGAGGTGTGCTCTTAATGCTCAACTGTGAGAAATGAGGTGGATGGGAGAAAAATGGGAACTCTTGTCCCCAAAGTAAGACAGACTTGTTTGTAAACATCTAGATTACTACCTTAGTACAAAGCAGCCAGAAAAAATTCCATCTCCCCGTATGCGTATGTATGTCCACACACACTACCAAGGAGTTGTAACAGAAGCAATGCTCTTAAGCAGTATTAGTGCTTAGAATAATTTTAGTAAATCTGCTTTTTCCTGCATCTCTTTCTCCCAGTTCATATAAGATACGCATAAAACAAAGGCCAGAATGTGCTCGGAGCAGTTCACTGCCACATACACAACTTCTGACTGTCATACTATTTAGCTACTGGCAAACAGTGATTATATGCTGGTTGATTTCTGCCTTTATATTTCACTCAATGAAATCATCAGAATTTGTCAGAGTGAATTGCTAAACTTGTCCTGAACAGTTCATCCAATTCCCTGGGTTAATGGAACTATTCAGAGCATTTCTAAGCCATTTAATTTCAAATTTACCCCATGCTCCAGACTCTGAACCTACGGTTTCAGGTTTTAAGACAAATGTCTAGAATAGGTCCCTCCTCCTGCCCTCCTACAAAATTCTATTTCAGGCTTACACCTTTTCTACTCAGCTTCTGAGTATGTTTACATACACATACATACAAATAAAGTACATTTGCTTCACATCAATTAAATAACAAGCTTTAAAAAATTCTGCTCTTGAGAAGTCTTAAACTGCATTAGTCCTTACCTTATTAAGGAAACTCTTTAGAACACCTGCTGCTTTCACAGAAAGGGATCGCGGAATTCGGATCTGTTTTTCCAAAATTACTGCAAGAAAACAAGCTCCATATCAGACTTTGCATGGTTGAAGTTACATTACATTAAGTAGAAACAAAGCACTAAATCAGTATGATCACTCACTGCTCTTACCTTGAAAAAGATAGTCTTCTGTGTTCTGATCAGGATTGTCAGAACTTCCAACGATATCAAACGGTGACCTGCCTGCCATCATTTCAAACATAAGTACACCTAGCGCCCACCAGTCTACACTGAACCCTAGAATTCAAAAGACAAAACATTGCTGAAGATATTTTAGAGCAAGAATGCAAATGCTTTTAGAGCTAATTAAAGTTTCTAAGGACTCCTGAATAAAGTAGGTGTAACAACTGTAACAGATATTACATGGTTCATTATGTGCAGGATAGGAGGGTATGTTGCACAAAGAAAAGGAAATGCAAAGTTAAAAGATTGGTGTTACAACTTAATATCTATTCTACTATTCATTACTGAAGAAAAAAATTTCCAGTAACTAGTGATGTAGTCTACTTGGCCTGGAAAGTTTGTGATAAGGAAGGAAGATATTAAGCCAGTCAGGCATTCAATTAAAATAAGAAACTGCATAGACAGTTTGGCTTTTAACATTGAAATATCCGCAAACAATGTCCATTATTTCATCTTTGCAATGCCTGTATCTATTTTTACTATCATTGCTGCAAATGTTAAAGTCCAAAAGCAAACACAATTTAAAACAGCAAGTATATCATTAAGATCATCTAAAATAATTATGATGGGTAATAAATTTTGGAAGACTCATGCTCTTCTGCAAGATTGATAAAAACAAGTTAAAACATAGAAGACAGATTATCTCATTTGCCTGGTGAGATTTTTCCTGCCCTGCCTTTGAAGTGTTTATTTACTTTTTCAAACAAGATGTTGAATTAGATGGATTACACATCTAATGAAGAATTATAGTCTCTACTGCTATTAAGCAACTTGAGCAAAAATTTACATGACAGGCTGAAGGTAATACAGTAGCATTGAAAAATTTCAAATTACCATAATCCTCTCCCCGGAGAATTTCAGGAGCAATGTAGTTTGGAGTCCCACAGAATGTGCTGGTTGTGTCTCCAGGCCTCAGCCCTTCCTTTTAAAAAAGGATGAAGAGAAAGTGCTTCACAGTTAGCCAAAGAGTCCCCTATCCTCTGCTAAGAGCTGCATTTTGTATCTCTTTAAGTGTCCTGCTTTTGTTTCAGTAAAATTATGCATAAGTCTGTACATAACTGAATATAAAACACTACTTGTTTCAGAAGAAATACATGCATAGAACATAAGGGCATCTTTCATTATTCCTGTCCAAATTTGTCGTACAAGTCTCTCAGATAAGAACTTGCTCATTCTCTTAATGAATTTAACTACTAACACCTCTTATTAGACATGTTTATAAAAAAAATATCCCTCACTGAGTTGTGTGTAATTCTATTCCACTGCATGCAAAGCGGTCTTTAGATGAAAACAAAGCACAATTACAATTTTGGTGAGAGCTTTCCAAATCTAAAATCCACTCAGAGATAAGTCAAATGAGACCTTAAGAAACTAGTGAACTAACTTCTTAATTTCTTCTTGATTAATATCAACATTGGTCAAAGATTAATCCCAGAAGGGAAGAAGCAGGAGCTCAGTCAATAAATTTAATCCTAAAATTTATTCCTTGTCTTCTACCATGTAAAGGAGACTCCAGATTCTTCTCTCAAATTTTTACTGACAGAGTTTGCAGTGTTGACCAGCTTGCAACCAACACAAAGCTAGAAAAATCAAAACTAATAGAAATTCAGTAGCTTGCAATTTAATAAAACAACTTTTTAGTTTCGTTGTAAGCAGAAGAGCACTAGTACCCACTATCAATATAGAACAGTTGTAGTCAATTAACAGGCTACAAACAGTTTATTTCTATTCTCTAGTAGCTTCTTCCAAAAAAAAAAAAACTCAAAACAAAAAAAGGAAATAACCTATAAAATGGGTTAATGAGTTCAAGTCCCTCTGTCTAATTTTTGGGGAGCCTACAGTTGCGTTTACCTAAAATAGCAGTTACTTGCAGGAATTACATGTTTATAATTACAATAAAAATGGATGCATCCAAGAGAGTACTTAATAGGCCTTTGGACTTTTACAGCCCTTCATCTAAGCATCTTAGCTTCATCACACTTTCTAGTAGGTAGCAAAGCAGTTCTCATCTGGAAACACTAATCGTTATACCAGTGGAAGAGTCAGTTATACAATACTCTTAGTTTTCCTCTTCACTTTACAATTTTAATTTGCCTCCTCTTTCTGCCAAAGCAAGCACATAGCAAAACCATTCCAAAATCCAGGCTAGGACATGCTAGTTGCTCTCAGAGATTACACAGAAGTAGGTCACAGCTAAAGTCTCAAGAGGGGCTGACATATTTCAATCTCTTGATGTTTTTTTAAACCAGGCCTCTCTTGACTATTTCAGCCTACTTTTTTTGGTCAAATCGTGGTAACACACAGCCCATTTTGCATAACCATAAACAGTATCTATATATACTGAGCAGTTTGGTGTTTCTCTTTCATTTTTCTTCCTTTCCCTTCATTTGTATAACTGAGATGAATATACAACCTATCTGGACTCTGTAAAAGTAGATATCTTGAAAATTCACATTTTTAAGTCTCTGCATCCTATAATTTATGACAATTTTTTAATTGTTGATTTTAGGTTAGCAAGGAACCACAGCTTACCTTGCACATGCCATAATCTGTGAGTTTAATATGCCCCTCAGAATCTAGTAGCACATTATCCAGTTTTAAATCTCTGTAGATTATCCCTCGTTCATGTAAATAGTTCAATGCTAGACTGATTTCAGCAGAATAAAACCTAGAATAGAAAGAGATATTAATTACCTAAGTTCCCCAGTCATTCAAAAAACTAAACCACAACAACAGTGTTAGTAGTGTGATAGTTCTCTAAATAGGATGACATGTGTTCTATCATAATTTTTGAACAGAAAAACAGATAACCTGCCCATAATCATGCAGAAGTGTCTACTCACAGTCATTTCAAAAATCATTATTTTTTTAATCAATCTTAATGTCTACTTTCATCTCACCATCTGAGATGAAGCATATGCACCAAGAACTCAGCATCTGCCTAGACAGCTGGCATTAGTTGTTGTAAAAGAAACAAGTTTATGTTATTAGTCAGTTTAAAAAAATATATACAATTAAACACTTTTCTAAGAAAAATATTCTGCATCAGGCTGAAGTCATCTAGGGTAATGCTAACACAAACAACTCTTAAGTGCTTCCTATTAACATTCTTTCTTGAAACAAAAGCATTGTAGCTTGCATCATCAAAACGAGGATGCAGTTTCACATTTCTTAAATCCTTAACATCTGGAGAGGATTTGCTAGCTCATTATCATAATCTCTGCATTACTGCACTGTGTCAGAAAAACAACTGTTTTGATGTAAAAAGCTGAAATTAAACATACCTGGCATGCTCCTCTGGCAGTTTTCTCTGCCTCTGCATATGAAACATTAGATCTCCTCCATTTACATACTCTATAACAAAGAACAGCCTGAAACGCACAAAAGCTTGTTACAAATGACTGTATACAAAGCTGAAAGACTTTCTTATCGACCTGAGGTTTGACAAGTTACAGATCTGTTGTTGAACAGAGTCAATTTGATTCCTCCCAACTCTCTGATAACATGGTTGGCTTTACCATTTCTCTTTCCCTTCAATAAATACCCCAAATTAAGAATCATGTGCACCAAGTTTCTCTAGATAATTCCTTTATTGCAAAAGAAATGCAAATCATCCTTCCCACATTTCTAATTCATTATAACTACTGCTTGTTATTATAATACATGTGAATATATAAATACATTCACATCAGTTTTTGTATGCACACACCAGAAAACACAGTACCCTCTCCCCCCCCATTTTGCTTTCTTCAAGATCCCCTTAGTCTTTGTTCGTGGCTAATACTATTAATATCTTACAAATACCCTCTCCTCACTTCCCACCACTAGCTTGTCACCTTTTAAACACCAAGGACAACTGTTTAAATATAGGGTAACAATATTTTGTTTATATTGAGAACATTACTGTATAATAATAGTAATTTTTTTCATCTGAACCTCTTCTCCTATATATAAACATGCAAAAAAAAAAATCATTACTCTCATCTCTGCTGGACTGTTTCTCATTTTAAAATTCAGGCACTGTTTTCTGATGCTTGGTGTACTTCCCCTCATCTGCAGAGAACCCTTGCAAGTTTGAGATCAGTTTCCTCCTTTTTTATACTTCTAATTCTCCCTTCCTAATGCTATTTTTCCCATTCTAGGTTCTGTCTTCTACCTCACTCTCAAGCCCCCTTTCTTTTGCTAGCTGCAACCCTCCTTCTTTACAGGATCCTTCCCTTCACAGCTACCAGTACTTCACACCCTCTTCCACTTCCCTAATCTGAAATGTTTACATGATGAACATGCCCTTTAGTTCATAAAGTGCTATAGTGATTTATAGTACATTGACTTTTAATACCTAGCCAGTGCTTAAATACTTTAAATAGGACTCTGAGATGCCTAATAGCATCAGATTTTATTATTAAAAAAAAAAAAAAAAAGTATTTTTCTTCTTATCTTCCGATCTTTACCTGCTTTCTGTCTGGAAGCAAGAGTGTAGTCCAACAAGAAAAGGATGATTTGAAGCCTGTTCAAAGACATGTTTCTCTGTCTGAACCCAATCGATATCCTATTTAAAAAAACTTACATTCAGAAAAGGTATCTAGGTCAAGTATTAATGACAGTTAACAAAAATATTTTCTAGTGTTTTCCCTTTCTCATTGTAAATACAAATAAATTCAATGTTGGTTCTCCAATGCCAAACAAGACAGAATCTAGCATATTCATTTTTTTTCTAATATTGATGTCCTGAACTTTTAGCTTTATTGCATAGCTATTCTTGGAAATGAAAAACATTTCATCCGTAAAAAGCGATGAACTGGTGCAGATAAACGTAAAGCAATATCAAAAAATGTCAAAAGAATTCATGGTAGAACTAGAAATGGATGTGAAAGTTCTTAGACAACGAATCACATTCATTCAATCTTTTCAGAGCGGCCTAAAGAAACATAAGGGAAACTTAGCAAAAAGATGTTTAGCTTTCAAATGTTGCAATTTCTGACAATTTTCCAGTAATATGTTAACACTGGGTAAGCTACAAATAAATTGTTAAGATGAAGGTCCAGTTTAAAGAGCAATTAAAACATCATCATAAGGTTCCTCTCTGTGACAAAAAAACCAAACTTGAATATATGAAAAAGAGGCCATACCAATCTTTGTTTAGCCCAGTAGGCCAAAATAATAGGAGAAATACGGAATATTGCCCCAAAATAATGAGGTGAGCCAGGCTCACTAACTTGAATAGTGCATGAGCATTCCTACAGATAGTGCTGATGACAAAGGAGAGTGATAGGAGAGGTGGAGGCAATGAGGCTCATGACAGAAACCACTGGCACAGGAGAATTGCCCTGAGCTACCAGTCTACCAATTTTGAGGTCTTAATTGTCAATACGTCTTGTGACCTTTCTATGATGTTTTTATAGTACAGTATTTATAAGAAAGTGAATGTATAATGTATACTTCTGTATTAATGTTGCAAATTCAGAGGCCTAGCTTCCTGTTTGCGTCATGTGCAGAGAACAGCTGCCTGATTTATCAATAAAAATATTGCCTACCTCATCATCATTGACAAGTTCTTTTTTCACCACTTTCATTGCATAAATGCGTTCAGTTTTCTTCAATCGAACAAGCAGTACTTTAGCATAACTGCCTCTTCCTATAACTCGAAGCAAATCGAAATCCTGAAGACCCAGACTGGAAGAAGCTTTGCCACTTTCTCTAATGCTCATTGCCTGTTGATAAAGATACTTTGAAATTAGTCAGCAGGCTTACCAATTTTAATAACTGTGTGGGATGATGTTTGTTGTTTTTTTAAAAAGGAAAGTTAGCATCTCAAACAGAGCAGCAAAATTAATATAAACAAGGGATTAAATTAGCACTTGTTTTTCTTAAAACTGCACTGTCCTGAAAAAGGAATGAGGGGAAAAGGAGGCAGAAGAGAAAAATTTGGAGTATTTTTTGAACAAAAAGCACATCTCAACTTAAGATCCAAAATAAAACAGCTTGCAAGACATATGTGCACACACCCAAGCTAGTGACCTTAATGTTTCATGTGCTAGCTTTGAGTTTTTGACAATTTAAAGTTTTTAAGATCTGAAAATTAGGATAGATATAGACTTGATCTTTGACTACAGTTAGCATGTTCTAAGGTATTTTACCTCTTTTTCTTCACCAACATGGTCCAAGCTCTCATGACTTGAAGGATTATATGGGATCACTAGAGATGCAAAAAAAAAAAAAATCATTAGACCTACAGGACATATTAGAATTTTCTATTACCCTAAGATTTCCACACACAAGATCTGAATCAGAGAGAGGCACAACTAAAATGCATCTAATGGGAATAAAAAATTGGTACTCTTGTTTTAAAATCATCAGGATAATTCTTTCACAATACTGCATTAATAATCAGCTATGGCTAAATATTCAGGTGGAACTGCCTGTGTTTCAATTTGTGCCTGCTGCCTCTTGTCCCGTCACTTGGCACCACTGAAAACAGTCTGGCCCCATCCTCTTGACACCCTCCCTTAAGGTATTAAGACCCCCTCTCAGTCTTCTCTTCTCCAGCCTCAACAGGCCCAGCTCTTGCAGCCTTTCCTCATAAGAGAGATGCTCCCATCCCCTAACCATCTAATCAGTCCCCTAATCAATATAATCAAATCAAATCAATATAATTCAGTTCCCTAATCAATATAAAACCTTAGAACTGCATTTTGAGATCTATTCAGATTAATCTTGATGCTGCACACAGAAAGCATCACTATCAACATCCCAATTCAAATGTCAAGAATACCCCTCTGACCACTACAGGAATGAAAGTGTTTGGATACCGATCAGTAGAGATTTGCTATTTTTCCACAGCAAATCTATGAAGGGCTCGTTTGTTTGACTTGAACATTTAAAACACACAGCTAATTGATAGAAAAAGTGCAACTTGAAACCAACACTTTTAATTTTTAGAGTAGTTTCTTGAACTGGAAGGCATGGACAACTGAAGAATTTTTAGGCTTACATCGCCCTTAATACAGGAGCAGATTTATTTTTCATGTTCTCTGAACAAAAGTAAAAAAATAAAGCTGTTTACTTTTCTAAGTAAACGGGTTAGAATTATTCTATTTCATTTTAAATCCCCAAATTAATGTTTCAACTACTTAAAAGAACTTAAAGAAAAAAATTACATATCTTACCTGATTCTACATTATCTGGATGCACTGATGATGGATCCATAGGCATTACTGGTTCCTGGAAATATGCACAACAATGATTTCTATAGATCAGATTAGTTAGTAACCAGATTTTTTTACAACAGACTGTCCAAGTGGGAAAAACAAATTTATGTTAGAGACAAGTTATCCCAGAGGAATACAGTCTAACTAATTTTTAACCTTGATTAATCAATATGAATGCTGTTCTGATCTATATACAATAAAAGGAACAACTGCAGTCCTTATTCTATCAATTTTCCAGAAGTTTAGACAAGCTTCCAGAAGATTCTGAAATGACAGCTTAGTACAACAGAAAAAAAAAAAAGAAGTATAGCAGATGGGAAATGAGACACAAAAGCACAAGTGGCATCAGTCTGTCAGGTAGTTTAGTAACACAAACGTTAGTCAAATGAATTCACAAGATACAGACTTCTAGCTGTCTCATGTTTAATAATTCAGAAGCAGTATTCATCTGATTTTTCTAGGAACTGAGGATGATTGAATCTCATGGAAGAAAAGTCCCAACTTCTGCGCCTCATCTTCCTTTTCTGCAAGATGAGTAACAGTCTAATAACCCAACAGACTTTGAGATTTCATTTGTACTTTACTTTGAAGATGTAAAATAGCATATTCATGCTACATAACATAGTGGAGGATGATAAAAATATCAATTATGTTTATTTTTGACACAGAAAAAAGCAAGAATTATATACACTCATCTTGCCACTAAATTTATCATTCTGCATAGTGACTCTGCATAGTGACACTTTCTTGCAAAGTGTCAGAGTAGCCATGCAGAATGATAAACCTTTAAGTTTCATATACTGTAATTACTTGCAGATAGTTTGAAAATCACTAGTATAAAATGAGCTTCTTTTCTTAAGACAATTTTTCAGATAAATTTTACTTACTGGTTGTAGTGTATGGCGGCCACATTCAATACTGACAAGCTTGTGACACTTCTTGTGAACAAGGAGTTTACAATTGATGCATTTATATCCCTGGCGACCCAGGCCCCATATTCGGTCAGTGCAGATAGCACAGTGAGCTCGCTAGAATGACAAGTCAACAAAACTGATTAAAAAAGTAAAACTAAATAGTGAGAACTTTTCAACCACACTGGCACTACTGAGCAACCTAGAAGATCAGAGAGATCCCTACTGAATTTGTTACTATAGCAAAAAGGTCTCTATCTCAGAGACTTCATACTTTAAGAAAGGTTGATAAAATACAGAGGAGCTCAAAAATTACAGCTGAACAGTAAGTAGTAACTGTCGCACACAAAAGGCACAACCACATGGACAGATGCAAGCACAGACAGCCTCTTCTGTTGCTCATTGACTAGCCAGATACTGGCCAGTTCAAAAGCAGCGCAGCTGAATCACCAGGCTACTGCATGACCATGTTAATTTACAACACGTCTCAGCATCTCTCCACACAGATGAGTCCTTAGATTTGTTGGGAGAAAAGCAGGAAAGTAAAAGCTTCATGTAAGAGGAAATGGGGAGATCACCACTCAGTGAAGAACACTCACAAAACAACTTGAAATAACCATGAAAATAGGTTGCCTATAAAAGCAAGAGTGGAAAGTGACTAAATGAAGGTGCCTTGACAGCCTTTGACCAGGAAGAGGTCAACAAGCACTTCACAAGCATTGTTTAGGTAAAGAGTAGAAGTTAGATATGAAGGACACTCAAGATGAGGTCTGGTACACACAATCTCAAGCATTATTTAGCACACAACACATTTGTGAGCTTAAAAGAGAATGAAAGATTACAGAAGCTAAGAAGGAACCTGAGCTATTCAAATTTTGTTTTGTTTTAATAGAGTAGAAACCTTCTCGCTCCTTATTTAATAGGTTTGACCATTGCTTCTTAAAATTATTACAAGTGATCTGCTATTTTCAACTGAGTGCATGCCAGCATAAGCAGATTATTTTCAGAAACATCTCAGATTGTTTGAAAGAAAAGTTCATGCATCTTAAGCACCTCTCAGACTTCTTCACTCTCAGAACTTAAGAACTACAAAGGCATTCCAAGCTCACAGTCATCTAATGCCAGCGTTAATGCCCTCTAGAAAGATTTTAAAGGAGCATTTATATAGTTGCTTTCATATTTCATGTTTCATATTCATGTTTCAGAGTATATGGTAAAGAAAATTGCAAGTAGTTTTTTTAAGTGCCTGACGATTTATTAGTGACAAAGTTTTCTGAAACTATAGGGTTACCAGAAGTCTCAGTACTACAGATTAGAAACTAGTACAGGCAAACAACAAAAGCAAGGTGTTTCAGTGATTTCACTATACTTTTTTGATTACAAAAAAGAAAAAAAATTAACAGGAATAGTTATTTGATATTACACTACGCAAAATCCAGTTTCTTGAGAATAAATCTACCTTCTAATCTTCTGAGGCAGTAAAATTACAAGTACGCAAGTAAGACATCTCTGTTACACTGCTGTAAGTACCCAAGACTCTCACCCTGTTAAACCGTTTGGCCTGGAAAGTGTGACCATTTGCACAATACAGCTTTCGCCACCGGCGGGCGCCTCGGCGATAAATGGATTCTAAGAGGAAAAACATATGATTATATCCATAAAAATATAAATACAGAACTACGACATTCTTCTCACAGACACTTCTATATGAAGTGATTTGCAGAGTAAGTTTTTACTCCTGCAACTTTACATAAACACAGAGTAAGGTTCCAAGTACCTTATTCTATTTTAAAATTTTGGGGAAATTTTGAAATAGAACTTCCTGATCAACTGTAAGTTAATTCACTTTTTCCAGAGTTAAAAGAAACAGTGAGTCAAGGAAAGGAAAACTATCCAAACAATACAAGCACTGGCATGCAAAATGTGCTACTACCTTATCTAAACTTGGGGAGAAGATGAGAGAAAAAGGAAGGAAGGAAAGAAGGTGAATTTGAGGAGCATGCCTTGATTTATAAGACTGCTTGCAGGAATCCTCCAGTGTTTTAGATCCACAGTTGCTACCATTTCTCCTGACATTAGAGGCATATCAGGAACCCAAACTGAAAACTAGAATGTACAAAATTATACCTTAAATTGCAAATCTACTTCAGATTTAGCCTACAACCTCCTTTTTTTCAAAAAAGCAGCATCATCCATACTGCCAATATGCATAAACAAACATGTCAAAGTTAACTTTTAAGCATGGATGTTTAGATTTGTCAGATACTTAGATATCTAGCTGACAGTTGTATGCGCACCTATATACACACAGTACTCTTATGAGTATCAAGATCATACAAGCCTACTTAGTCAACATAGGGAAAACTGTCTCTTTAATGACTAGTACATTATCTAACCTGACTTACAAGTTTTAGGAGAATACTCCTGATAATTCATTTTAAACTGATGTTGAGGTACTAACTTTAGATGTCTCAACGGCAATATGACACTTCATTACCACTGGTTATAAGCCTTTGCTCACATTAGTTAGCCAGCAAACTGGCAACTACCAAAGAGACAAATAGAATCAAAAAATGGTCCTAACAGAAGGCACAAAAGCAAGGAAAGCAGAGAGATATGCGCAGTTAACAGGAACGTGAGAAGCTTTATTAACAATGACTCAGAAATGACAAACAACCACATTTAAGTTTAGTAAGACTTTCTACTCCTTTTAAATATTTAAGTTCTAGACATTTGAATTACTTGTTTTCATAAAGACATTTATGAAATGCACCACAGGAAGCAAAAGCATAGAATATCAGAATGCTCTAGAACCGGAAATTTGAACTCCTGATTTTCTGTAGTTTTTCACTAAAATGTCTACTTACTATCTTCTCCTGGACAAGGCATGCCAGGCCGTTCTGGTACACAAGGAAATACTGCAAGAAAAATACTAACTTCAGATTAATCTTTATTGCAGACAAGTCTTTGGATCAAACATAACACTTCTGAAAGGCATTCAACCATTCAGGACGACAATACAGACTGCATTTTAAGAAAACTTCAACAGCGAGTGAGATGAAAAGCTGCCATAAAATCCCTATGCTGGTCACACCAGTGATCCACATGAGAAACACTCTGTGGAACAGAGTACACTAAGTTATTTCCTGAGAAAGGTAACCAGCAACCAGTAACGCTGCTGGTTTCTCATGTGACCAATTATTATGCTTACTCTTTGGAAACCTTGATTATAAATCCATTATATTACAGTGTGCTAACTGGTAAGTATGATCTTGTCTACATTCACCCTTTATTCAGTTTATTTAGCTTCCATTACACTCAGAGAGAAGTAAAACCACTTTTACAGACTACGGGAAGAGTTAGCTCTGGTGTTGGTTTAATCAGAAGTTGATCAAACCAAAACAAATGGATATTGTGCAAATCAAAAAGCATACTGAAATAATATATATTGAAATAGATGAAATTCTCTTCCACTTCTAAGAAGTCTTTGGGGAGAAAAATGAAAGAGTTGGTAATTACATTGATTACAATACCATCAGATATCCAAGCCTAAATAACATAGGAAAAAAGTTAAATTCTAATTGGATTGGGAAGCTGAAAAGCACTCTTTTCCTTCCAACAGAGTTGATGATGAACTGTGGATCTGTCATATCCTTTTACAGCAGGACCACATTAAGACATTGTAGTGTAACATATATAAGATACATATATGTGTGTGTGTGTGTACATACATATATATATATATATATATATATTTATATATATATACATCTTTATAATGATCCACTACTTCTCCACTGTAATCTCTGTTAAAATGAAGTTTATCTCCTACTTGTTAGAAGTTCCAATCAGTAAGAGAAATATACTGCAGGAGCTATCACAATGGGCAAATAAAGAAGATAAAAAATGAACAATCACATCAAATAGGGACCTGATATTATTAGGTTCAAAACTGGCATGAAGTACTTCATTCCAGAAAACTCAAACCTTTGGCTAATCACAAATGCAAGAAAGCACTTGAAGCTCTCTTTCATTTATATCTTTTATTGATAAACTAACAGCAAAATAAACTTTTCCTCCCTTAATTGCATAAAGGGCATTGACTAAGTTCTGGCAGCTAAAGTTTGGTGCATGGTCTTCAGCATCCACTTGACAGAATGCCACAATAGACTTTGACTGAGGAGGCTGGACTAGAGCAAAAGACATAGATAGTATGGGGTTAAAAATAGTCACTCCTTTGTAGGCACAAACATCAGAAGTAACCCATGTAATTTCACCATACCATGAATTAGCAGCTCTGAATCCTTGTTTAGTTCATATAACCTAAAGGCTTCTTCTAGCTCCAGCTGAGAGGAAACTGTACATGGATCTCCTGAAGAGAAGAGAACAGAAAACTCAGTCTAGTAAGGTCTGCGCCATTTAATATTGTTCCCTCACAGTTAAAAACAGGGGTTAAAAAAGGTTAAAAAACTATCTTTTTATTAGGACAAGGGCATTGGATGACCAATTGTTTTTGGACTCAGGTTTATTATTTTAAAAAACATACAGCTTATCTTATGAAGGTGGAGGAAAGAGAGGAGGAAGAGATGAAAAAGTAGAGCCAGAAAGCTGAGCAATGTATTCAAATAGTTGCCAGAAGGCCAGGCATCGGTTTACCTTCCTCATCAATCCATTTCATGGTGAAAAGCTGTTCGTTGTCAAAGGAGCACATGTCTCGAACTTCGTTGCACAGTCCCTCAAATGAGATGGAAGGCTCAAAATACGTTATCATGATGTCCCTGATCAAGAGGAAAAAAAATGAGAAACTACACTGTAATACATAGCAGTTGATCCTGACCTCTAATGCCTTCCACATACTATTTACATAAAACCCACCTTTTGTCACAGCCCTTGAAAAATCCCTGATTATGCAAACTACATCTTTATATTTTCATCTCAAGACTGCCATACTGAAGCATACTAGCTTTAGAGAAATAAACTGTGCCTTTTAAAGATATTAAAGAAATATTAATAAACTATTAGCACTGTTCCTTTCTACTAATACTAGAGGCTAATAAAAGTCAGACTTTAAGGGAGTTTTAAAACCAATTATTTGATGTTTGTTCTTCCAGTTATCTGCTTTTGAAAAATTTAATTTAAATGCCCAAATTACTTTGAAGTGAGCTGCAGCAGATTTGAACTGCACACAGAAAGGAGAGATATTACACAGTGGAAACTGTCAAAAGAAAATGTCACAAGATTTTTGAAGAACATTATTAATATTTTGCCAGCCTTGCTTACTCTTTAACAGCTATTTTGTTAGGTATTAAAATGTTAAATATTCTCAAACTAACATTGTAATTGTGTAGATATTATGAAGTATTAATGAAGAGTATAAAATTGGTCTCTTATGAGATCAGAAAGAAAAAGTCCACATATTGAAAGTGCTGTTAAAGAGAGACCCATGATGCTGCACCACAATAACTGGGAAGGCAGACAGAGGAGCATACTTTTAGAGTTAATTTACCAACTCTGCGTAACAGTAAAGCAGTATCTCTGTTATAATTAATATTGAGAGTCACCTATTGTTTTAAATACATTAACATAATAGCTGTCCTATTGTCTCGATATTTGCCAGGCCTTAAAGGAAAGCAGGTTAAGCCTGTGACCCAGTTTGCAGTCCTTTGACCAAAGTCAAAGACACAGTTCAGAGAAGGGTCTGGAGGAAAAAATGGGATTGTTTACACCAGTCTTCTAACCTTCTGTATAAACCTAGAGTTTGAACAATGAGACTAATCCTCCCAAAACAGTCTCAGCCACTTGGGATTCATCTCCATCAATGCATAGGCCACAATGCTAACGCTACTTCGTGAAAAATACATATTGACACAACAGATAAAATACAAATCTGGTGAAAATTGACATAAACATGCCTATCAGAGTGAAGTCTTCATGTGCATTAAGTTATAAATTTTTAAATTGCCCAATACATGGGTAGAGTTGTATCAAATACTGTGCGATTTAACATAACATACTGTAGTCATACATACAGTTCATACTGAGTATGAATTAGTTCCATGAGTGGTAGAGAAACCACACGTAAACTTGTTTGTCTGAATATTGCAGGGGCTCTAAGTTCAGCAGCATAAATAAAATAAACAGTTAGTCTGCTTCTGGATTTTTGGGTTAGTTACAAGACTCCAGGAACTGTTAGGATAGTGAAATCATACTTCATTAATATGAATAAAGCATTCAAAAAGTTGCTACGTTATTTGGGACTGTTCGTTACTTCCACACTAAAAATAAAATTGTATTTGGACCGTAGTATTTGGACACTCTTAACACAAAGAATTCTCTCCCTGATGAGAGAAATCACATCAGGATTGAATGAGAGTCAGAAGAGCAAGGTGGCAGCTCTGCTCCATTTCCATTTAGGACTACATTCTGGAGCAGTTATTGAAGTCCCAATACTTCAAAAAAAAAAAAAAAAAAAAAAAAAAAAAAAAAAAAAAAGAGAGAGAGAGAAGGATCCCTGAAGTGCAAGCAACCTCTGGGGCTTCAGAACATTATTAGCAAAATAAGAGAAATTTGACTTAAAGTAGTAAAAAAAAGAAATGGGAAAAGCAACTGCTATTTGTGTTCTGCCTTCAACTTTCATACAAGTTAAAAAAAAAAATAATTAACAAAAAAAGTGCTTTGGAAGGCTGCAGCAGAAGGTGCCAGGGATCCTCTCACTGATTCCTCTCTTCTGCATCCAGCTGGGACTGTTCTGGACTTGCAAGGAGAAGGGGGAAGCTGCTACCAAGGGAGCAACAGACACAGCTGTGCGGGACTTCTGGGCAAATGCGGCTTCATTTGAACCACGCTATTGTGTGGTTCCCACAAGCACAAACTGTGAACCCAAAGTCAATATTTGTCTATGCAACTGGAAGCAGATTTAACAGTGCCTTACTGATATGCAGGCATCACCCAAAGAAAACATAAGATTGTATTATGAGGCAAAGTCTTGACTTGTATTTCCTGTTTTTCAGGGGCTTACATTTTTGGAAGGAGATAAGGCACCGTTTAGCAACTTCATTGATTCTGTGCTAAAGTTTACCATTCCTGAATTTATTCACATTTTAGTGCAGATATATTCACTTTGAACTTTTTTCCTAACAAAAGGGTAAGTTCTAAACAGCACTAAAGAGTTATATATTTCAATACTTACAGCTTATTCTGCAATTAACCTGGTAAATAATGAGAAGGGGAATGTTAAAGGAAGCAGTGATAGGACTAAAAAACCCTCCTACTGTCATACAAGCAAGAAGAGTTAGGTAACAGATTATAATCCTGAGAGATAATAGTCACTGAGGCTCTCGCAAAAACTGAAGATTAAGTAAGAAAGAAAAGGAGCAAATTCAACAATTTGTTATGTTTGATAAGAGGTCTACTTAAAACAGAAATTTGTATCTGTTCTACAGTGAACAGAAAAAAGAGACATATCCACAAAATTAAGATGTACTGAGCAGCCTAGAGACAAAAATTCTTCGTTATCTGTATGAAGTAAAAGCTGGTATGCATTGGAAAGAAAAACCTTTCTATTTGTTACTTCCACATGACAAAACAGCAACCCTTCAAATAAAACTATTTTATGATTTAAGCAAGTCACTAAATTACTACTCTAATACCTTCACTAGGATGTTTATCAGACAGCTATGAAATATGTTTTGAAGGAGATCTTAGTATATGTTATAGCAAATACTAATTTCTCTACATTTTGCAGAACTTTAGCCAACAGCGATATTAAAAAAAAAAAAAAAAAAAAGTCCGTAAGTATGAGCAAGGTTCTACAAGTAATATCTAGCGCATTTTACTGCAGACTTGTGAAATCAGTTTCACGTAAGGTAGAAACTGAAAGATTACAGGTCTTTTTTACACGCTTGTTTGGCAATTTTAATTATGTTGATGACACTGACATTTCCTGCTGAGAGGTCTCACTTCCAGAGTAGTTCTGCTATCACACTTCTGCATTGTATGTTTTTTTCCACACTTCTTTCACCTAATGCTGCATTGATGATTTTTTTCATTAGCAAAATGCTGTATTAACGCAAGCCAAGATACAAAGTTAAATTCTGGTGAGACAAAATTCAGCATTTTAAACACAAAGTAGTACATTGAGTTAAAGTATGATGAATAAAGCATGTTGAGTTAAAGTCAGTGTACCACGGCCTGCTGCTTTGCATAAAAATATATACAAAGTGCTTTTTCCCCCACTAAGATGAGGGGAAAAAAAAAATCTTGACATTAAGCCTTTTCTTCTGATAAAGACAATCTGCAGCACCGCTTTTAATAACCATGTTGGTTATAAAGCTATTCTAGAACACATCCTTGTCCCCCAATGTTACACAAAAAAGAGAGAATGACTGAGAAATGACTGACTGAGAAAATGCAAGCGATTAACGTAAACATGAATGCTACAGAACAGATTCTAAATATTTTTATAAGATGAACATCATTGCTATCTTCGCCATTTTTCCTACTGGATCAAACAGCTGCTTTCTCCCACCTTTTCTTTTACAGAACATCCAATATTCCTAATACTCGTAATGACAGCTCACTGAAATTAACCCATACAAAACCGCTAGAGAATTCTGCTGTGTCAGTATCTTCCATAAGGTCCAGACAATACTATCCTGTAAGAATTAATCTCCTTCCACCATAGGAGTCTGAGGTCTGGAAACTGCCTGTTCCTGCACAATTTGATTATACGGAAAACTGTCTCATCAGAAAATATTCATCTGCAAAATGAAATCTGTGTTTCAATGCAAGAAGAAAGAGTGAAAATGTATGCCAGGGCTTAACCCAACAGATAATGAAAGATACTGCGCTGAAGAGTTACTTTTTGCTACAGTGATCACCCTTCTTTGAGCACTCAACACCAAGAATAATATAAAAAAAGGATGTGAGAACTCAAACATTCTTAAGAAATTAGTGCCCTAGAAGTACCAATGGAGGTGTTTTTTTGATTTTTTATGAACAACACTGAACTGTTCTTCCCACTCCTTTCCCCACTCACTTTAATGTATTAAAATTATAAAAAAGCAAATTTAATATATATCATGAGATGCCTGTCAATGGTATTTTTCATTTGAAATAAATCAAACTGTAGGTGGGAAAAGCACTAGTAACCTACACTTTTAATGATACTAAAAGCCTATCCCGAATTACAGCCTACAGAGTTCAGACAGTTCAAAACTTATGTCAGTCACTGACAGGAAGTTAGCAGTCTTAACCATGACAGAAGTCACGATTCTTCAAGATTTGTTATCAGCACCATTAATTCTACAGGATTCACAGTGCACAAGCAGTGCTCTGTTTATTCCTTGCTGCTCTCAAGAGCTACAATGTTGCAATCTCTTCTTACATAGGATTGATAAAACAGCCTTCTTGTACAGAAATGACCAAAATTATCTACCAACAGACAAATTTGATAAGCCAAAAAGTAAACTTTGAACAATAATTAGAAAGCTGAAATGCCTGTAGCTACAGGCAACATTCAGTATAGCAATTGAAAGTGCTAAACTTTGTTACTGTATCAACAAAAATCTGAAGTATATGTAAACATTTGGTGTAACAGAGCAAATTCCTAAGGACTCACTCAGGAACCTCTATTACATATATTGCACAGAATATGATAATTACTTAAAAGAGGTTATTTTCAGCGTTTTAAACAACTAGTCCTATTAGAAGGTAAAGTACAGCTTACCTGAGAAAAGGAAATACTAGGTAAATTCAAGTTATGTCCTAATTCCCAAGTCTCTGGGAATTCCCATACCCTTATTCCCATGATCTTTCTTCATTTTAGGAAAATTTTCCTTCCCGCTTTTACATACTTCATGAATTTAAGATAGAGAGTTTCCACTGAACACTAGAACGAAACAAAGACTGTTCAAAGAGCTCTTCATGAAAATCTTTGTCTCAGCTGAGAAAAGCAATTGGGCTCTTAGCCAGACTAACCTATCTTATGTGGATACAGAGCCAGTTCTTTGGTCTTAGTTGGTAAGAGCGATGTCTTGAGAACCAGGCAAATAGTCTGACTGTCAGGTTACAAACTGTTTCAAGAATGGATCTGTGCTTTCAAGTTGCTAGATTTCTTTTCTTTGACCAGAAATTCCTTCCAGAAGCTGAA